>NC_056731.1:495878908-495893908 GCF_019279795.1 Protopterus annectens | reverse complement strand
GTGAACTTAGCCACGGCACTGCGGTTCAGGTACAGCTTGCTAGGCGGTGGTCTAGCATACTTTAGTGTCCTTGAGAGACCACATGATGCATGATGATGATGATGGCTAATGGTACTACACCCTATACTGTTACAATGGCCATGTCCAGGATTGGTATCCCATCACGTATATATGCACCACCCATCCCGTGTGTGTACATAACATGCATGTGCTACACCTGTGTCTACAATTATCTGCTACAGACACAGACACTGCAATCAAACACAGAAATCCATGTGACACACAGATAACACATGAAGCCATGGTATGTATACCTGTGTGTGATGGTGCACAGGACATTGCAGAGCTTATAATACTTGCACAGAAATGTCGTGTCCTTGTACACATTGTGTTCCAGGGTGTTGGCAATCACTGAACATGTACACACATGCACCACAGCCATGTACACTGTCATCAACTATGGCTGTCTACACTTGCACTGCATGGACTTGAGCAACACTTATTCTGCATGCTGACCCGTGTGCGTTACTGTTTGCCTTGTGATACTGTCACCCACCTTCAACCAGTATTGAGTATGATTTGGATTTCTGTTCGTTGCCATTGACCAGAAGAGTGTGGTACCCATGGCACGTGCATCCCCTCACAGCGGCCATAGCCGTAGACCCGCAATGGTACCACATAGGTGGAGGTCCAGGGGTTCTCGGGGGAGCATCACTGGATGTATTGCCCCTGGCAGGCCTGCCCTCACAGGTCTTACAACGACCACTATGTTCCGGGCTGTAATGCAGGCTCGGGCACGTATGGAATGCTACACCAGGCAGGGACTTAGGGCGCAGAGGGCACATTACACCGCTATCAATGACAGCATCCATGATCTTGCCACTGCCATCCGGACATACACAGAAGTCATTAATAGACATTGGGGGGAGACAATAGATACCCTCCACAACATGTCTTCCTCAAGCCAGGACCGTGCGGGTTGGTTGCGACATCGACACGGACGCATGCCAGCAACAGCAACAGCTGGCAGTGGTCGCAGACAGCCCACAGCTCACAGCCGCTCCCGTAGTGGCAGTACCAGCCCTAGCAATGCTGGGGCTGGCCTGTACATTGTCCATCCCAGTAGACCACGTGCACATGGCTCTGGCCAGTCCCAGCAGGGACATGGGTCCAGTCATCATACCTCTGTCTCTGATGACACTACCCAGTCAGGGTTGGTACCCGATACCATCCGTAGCACCCCTGCCAGGTACAGGTACTGGCTGGAGATAGTGATCTGTACAGCCAAGCAGGTACAGTCTGTGGCTGTCCCACAAACCACCGTATATGGCAGCCACATGGTGGAGCTGTGTGCATGCAGACACACCCACATTAAGCAAACAACTAGGGCTTACACATACACACACACATTACATCAGCATTGGCCCATGCTGTACTATTGTCCCACACACACACACACACACACACACACACACACACACACACACACACACACACACACACACTCACACACATGTCGATTGGATGGGTCAATGTCAGGCTCTGGCAAACAAAACACCCTGTGCATATGATGATACCTGTGCCGCCTCCTGTCATCTGCATTATCGATGGAGGGACAGGCTAACATGGTGCTGATGCACAGGATGACACTATAGCAGTGTAGCAATAATAGCGAGTTGTCAACAAGGAAGTTTAACTACATCCTGGTAGGTATATCTGAGCAGACATTATGCATCAAAGCTCTGTTTGTAAATGTAGCATTGTTAACACCACTGTTAGGTCTGATTATGTATTATCCTCCCATGTGCCACTTTGCTGATGTGTGATGTGTTGCCAGCATGTGTTAGTGAGTGGACAGTACGTGTGTGATGTGTGCAGTACAGATTAGCAAGTGTAAATCTGTGAACATGGTGGGTGCGCACTGTCTGGATGTACGTGAATAGTGGACACATGGGACATGTGCCATACCCTGTCGTACACATTATTAACATCCCATTGCATCTTTCAATGGCCAGTATGCATTCTACTACAGTTATGTACTAACATGGGTAGACGTGTGTATGACATGGGTTGACACTATGCTGCCGGTGATACCGTTAATATCAGTCAATGATTTGCAGTCTGGTAATATACATAACCTCAACAGCATGACTATAAGCAATGATTGGATGATGTCCTAACAATTGACACACAGTAGTGGGGAACCCAGTATCAACTGGATCCTTCTGGTGCTACACTATAACACTAACCAGTGGTGACGACCGTCACCCATTACTGTGATCACACCTGTGTGTCATATAGCCCCCTTAGTTACATGCAGACACACTAGGGATGTGTCCATCCAAATCTGTGAATGCATGGAATGGCCTACAATGCATTCTCTGGATGGGACGCATATTCTATACAAGGGTATCATACAGACAGATACCTGTTGTGTGATACATGCTGTATAGCAGTAAGCCAACTATGGTATAGTCATCCTCATGTACTATACATAGTATCCCATCAGAACCACACCGGTGGTATCCCTCAACATGTATGTCGGGTACCATTGTGTACATACAGACCCATGTTATGTCATGTGTCCCTTCATATCCACATATCCATAGGTATTGTGGAGTCCCAAGGTGTATCACAGACATTAGAGGCCTGAATGCATATCCACAAGGCAGTTGTACACCTATAAAGAATGTCCATTCTTGGCAGACTTTGTTGTGTATGATCATATCTGACATATACCCCAGCCATATACCCTCACTCACACTACTCTTCAGTAACTGTCATGGGTGTGTGTGCCACAGATCACCTTGGTCACAGAACATGACAGTGGATGGCCATGTCACATACATACATATGTGACCTACGATCTGAGTAGCAGCGGCACAACCTGTCAATGGAAACAAATGTATTCATGTAGTATGCAGGCTTCACACCTATGTACTGATTGAGGGGACATGTACACATATATATTTGCCACCGCAGATACCTAATGTCTGCAATGCACTTATTGTTGTCATCATACTATGTCATAACATAGTAAAAGCAAAATCCACACCGTCTTGACCAACAGTGACACACACACAGGCTGCATTTACAGGATTCAAACCCCTACCTAACAATGTTATGATACTAGAGAGTGATGCATTAACACAGTGTGCTATTTGCTTTATTGGGTGGTTTCCCTTCTCCTGCTGTATTTGTAGGATGTGACATCATCAGACTTTCCAAGGAGGAATGTACCTCCTTTACTGGGTTTTCCCAGTTTCCCAAAAAAGAACACCTCTCAAAGGAAACTGCACACATACTTTGCAAGATTCAAATCCTTACCTAACTATGTTATGATACTAGAAAGAGACGCATTAACACTGCACGCTATTTGTTATACTGGGTGGTTTTCCTTCTCCTGCTGTATTTCTAGGATGGTGACATCATCAGTCTTTCCAAAGAGGAATGTACATCTTCTAGTGTGTTTTCCCAGTCTCCAAAAAGAGCACGCCTTTCAAAGTCAATTGCACACATACACACACCCCCACACAATCAGTGTTTGCAGGATTCAAACCCCTACCTACCTTATGATACTAGAAAGAGACACATTAGCACAGCGCACTATTTGTTTTACTGGCTGGTTTCCCCTTCTCCTGCTGTATTTCTAGGATGGTGACATCATCAGTCTTTCTAAAGAGGAATGTGCATCTTTTAGTGTGTTTTCCCAGTCTCCAAAAACAGCACTGCTGTATTTCTAGGATGGTGACATCATCAGTCTTTCCAAAGAGGAATGGACATGTTCTAGTGTGTTTTTCCAGTTTCCAAAAAGAGCAGTCCTTTCAAAGACAATTGCACACATACACACCCACCCACACACACAGTCCGCATTTGCAGGATTCCAACCCCTACCTACCTTATGATACTAGAGAGAGAAGCATTAGCACGGCACGCTATTTGTTTTACTGATTGGTTTCCCTTCTCCTGCTGTATTTCTAGGATGGTGACATCATCAGTCTTTCCAAAGAGGAATGTACATGTTCTAGTGTGTTTTCCCAGTCTCCAAAATGGGCACTCCTGTCAAAGACAATTGCACACATACACCCCCCCGTCAGCATTTGCAGGATTCAAATCCCTACCTACTTATGTTATGATACTAAAGAAAGAGACGCATTAGCATGGTGTGCTATTTGTTATACTGGCTGATTTTCCTTCTCCTGCTGTATTTCTAGTGGATGGTGACATCATCAGTCTTTCCAAAGAGGAATGTACATCTTCTAGTGCGTTTCCCCAGTCTCCAAAAAGGGCACTCCTTTCAAAGACAATTGCACACATACACAGTCAGCGTTTGTAGGATTCAAACCCCTACCTACCTTATGATACTAGCAAGAAACACACTAACATGGCACGCTATTTGATTTACTAGCAGGTTTACCTTCTCCTGCTGTATTTATAGGATGGTGACATAATCACACTGGACATGGTGATGTGTGTACACTTTGTTTTATGCCATTCCAGGAATGGTCCATGTGGGTCAGCAGGTGTCAACAGCTTGAACATGACCTCAGTATCCTTACCTTGTGTGATCTATCTGTGGACACATTGACATTCTGTCATATATCAACACATATTTATGCACAGCTTCTTGGTTTTGTGGATACTACATGTGTCTGGGATGTTGATAAAGGGCTATTCAAAGTCTATGTGACACATGTGTAGATGTGTTCATTGATGTATGTCCTGGGTGGCTGCCTTGCAAACAGTCTAGCATGTTTGGGAACCATGATCCGCACATGAACATACCACAATTGGTAGGGTTGTGTGTGTGTCAGCTTCCAATAGCTCTGTTTATGACTGCAACCATGATGGACTCCATGACCTTGCAGATCAGACCTCATAGGCGTACTGGACTTGACTTTCCATGGTGTGTTGTGCGCCAACACTTGTGGGGAGTGCCATATGTAGCTGTGACACATTCAACGGTTCCACATCCTGTGTAGGGGGTGCGGCTCAGCTAACTGTTCAGGTGCATGATCTGTTTGTTCTGTAGTTTGTGCATGACACATATTGGGAATCAATGTATTCCACCTGCTGCCATGCTTTTGGCAGTGAAGGTAGCTGCTCATCCATTCTACATGTGATATCTCCTGGTATGATGATGTGAACTATTGTCAGTGGGGTATGGGTATGTACATATGGGCCTGTCTGTCATGATGTTGGCATTGACACTCAGGTACAGTTGGCCCTGACTCAGGACATATATGTGTGTACATTGATATTTATGACATAGCTGAAGGAGGTGCCATGATTCAGTCTGGACTCCTTCTCAGCTCCTCTTTACAACACACTAACGAACATGAGCAATAATCCCTGTTATACTCTTTTACACGTTTAACACCCTACTGATCCTTTGTGATCAGGCTACAGAGTATGTCATGATAATATCCTGGCATGTCCAGGGGTCGGTTTTGTGTGTACTCTTCAGTCCAGCTGGTGGATATTGTGATATTGACACAATGTCACATCTGCCTCATGTACACAGACAATCCTCTCCTCCTCCCGACAAACTCAGGTATATGTGTGAGATGCACCTATATAGACATACAGAGAGCTGAAGTCTCTCGACCCATGACTGGCACAGTGTATCAGGTGGTGAAGGTAACCACACACACCACATATCAGTCTCACATATCCTCTAGCAACAGCACTCAAACCACATTAGCACACACTGACATACTCGGATGCTGTAAACGTACTCTACCTAAGCAGCAGAGGCCTCCAAAGCAGACACACACACACCTCCTACCCCACTACAATACCCACATATCACTAAGTTCATAATGTCTGTGTGCCACACAGTCACTGCCCTTCGGGCTAAACAATACACCTAATACACTTGTAATAGGTGACACTTATGTTCAGACACACTGACGTATCACTCACCAGCCCTGACAAGGGAATAGTCACTTTAGGCTGTCTGTTGGGTGCCAGGATCTGCCATATAACACAGGCAGTCAGGTCACTCCAAAGCAAGTACAAGACAGGCACAATCATTGTCCATGCTGGTGTGTGTGTCACCTCAGACGTTACTCCCTGGACTACATGACATGGTACATGGAGGTACACTAAGATCATGTAGCCCAGGCCAGTATGACCCTGACCTTGTCTAGCATCTTACACCCACCAATTATGATGTCACAGTATACGGACACACATATCACATTTAACAGTTGGCTAACAAATTTGTTTCATTCATAGGGGATACAGTGTCTGTCAGCATATGGTGACATGCTCAACATGCCACGTAGCTTCACTATGGACAGCTTGCACCTGTCACCCTTGGACTTTGGTATGATGACTAAGGCTCTTGCTACCGCCAGAGTGCATTTTTACGCAGGGCTCAGAAGACAAACCCACCTCCATAGACATTACAGGTTAAATGAAACTAAGGGTAATGCTGCTCAACAACAGTTGTGTTAACCTCATATTGTGACCACTCAGGACTCTCCTCAGTATGGAGAAGAGCAATATCTGTGCGCTGACAGACACCTGGTTCAGGCTCGCTTATGCACACCAGCACTACCAGGTTATGTTCCATACCATGCTGTCTGACAACAAGACTTGGAACAGACAACACAACTACGGGGAGTATCCATATACATCACAGATACACACACCTCCAGGTTAGTAGCACCGCACAAAGCATCACAGACCATACATAGACAACTACCATTGTGCAATACTGCCTTTCAGTTTGTTGCCTGCTACAGAACACACTCCCAAACTCAGGAACCACACTCGGCTTTTGTGGGAACTATGGAGAATATGCAGGTCTCCACAGACACCATTATATTGTGTGACTTAATATACACACATATTGACTGGGGATACTACTTAAGCCCCGACAACCTCACCCAACAGTCACTACAATTTGTGGACTCATATGCTTTGGCACAACCAGTCAGCACAGCCACAAGGGGGAATACATATTGGACCTGCTCATCACCAACATGAGGACTCTATGTTCCACACCAGCGATATACCCCTCATTGGTAAGGTCAGAACATACATGTATCTCACAGGACATACATATACCCTCCACACACCCATCCTGGGTAATCTTTGTGAACCTCTCATGCGCCAACATCTCACTTCACCAAAGCAAGGTGGTATCCTTCAGAGATCCTGAGACAGTGGCATATACAGCTCACACTACTGCATCCTTTACATACACATTCTATAAACACCTAGTGGACTGCATGGATTGTGCTCTCCCAAATAACAACAAGACCCACTACTACAATGGCAGGGACCTGTCTGGTAGACCCCAGCCATTAATAAGTTGTACAACGTCAAGAGGACGCTACTACATGATAGAGCACAATCCCAGACAGGGAAGGCATCTGTGATCTGTACTAGCAGACAGATACAATCACTCATGGACTTTTCTAAGGGCCGCTTCTACCAGACAATTGCACCTGACACGTAGGACCATCACACGGCCTTCTTCAGTTATGTCAGGAACCTGGGTGGACACTCACTGATATGCTGTGAGTTACTGCATACTGACTAAACCTACCCTGAACCCACTGGCATTGCCTACATCCTGGCAAACAGGTTCAGTGCAGATGTCTCCCACCCATGCACCCTAAGGAGCAACTATCCATCCCAACAGAGTATAACCTCCCTGACATCACACAATAACAGGTGAGTGCTGCTCTCCCCACAGTGTACATCACAGTATCAATGTGACCAGATGGTGTCCCAGCCTGCATCATACACGACCATCATGACAAATGCAACCCTCATATTACATCACTGTTCAATTTCGGAGTTACCACAGGATTTGTACCCAAGGAATGGCATACTGCAACAGTGGTCCTGCTCCACAGAGTTGGTGCCACAATGGACCACAGACAATATTGCCCTATAAGCCTATGTGGCCTGTTCTTCAAAGCTATGGAGCATATTGTCATAGGACTCCTACACATAGACATCGGGAACCTACAGACACTGTGTCCTACTCATTTCAGCATTGTTGTGGCCAGATCTTGCCTCTTGAACCTGTAGGTATTCTTTAAATGGCTAACAGGTCCATCGACATAGGGATGGCTATCCACACAGCCTACCTGAATCTTGCAAAACCATTCAACACACTAACCGACTGGGCAATTATGCATAGGCTCACCAGCGTCAATTTGGACACATATCTCATACAATGGATTGATACCTAGATCAGGGATAGCACCCATATGGTGAGGATTGCAGATGCCATGTCTGACTATACACCAGTTACACATGGCATCTCACACAGCTTGGTCCTGGGATCTCTCTTGTTCAGTATATATTTGTCTTACGTACAGGCTATCACAGGGGAAATATGGCTGATCATGTTTGCACTTGACTGCAAACTGGGTGCCATTATCAACTCTCCGGCTGCCACATGCATACTCAATCAGGGTCTCACAAAGATGGATGACTGGTGCCTGAGCCATGGCCTACAGCTAAATTCCATTAGTTGCATAGTCATCCCCTTTGAGAGTAACAACATGCCCACAAATTACCACATAGGTAGTACTCCATTACGTACGGTAGGGGTTGTTAGGGGTTTGGGGACATCACTTGTTCGTACTGTCACCTTTAACATTCACATTGCCAAAGTGGTCGGACACACCTGCTATGTGTGCCACCTTATCCCATATGGTTTCACATCTAGATCGAGTGAGGTCATTGTGCCCCTATATTCATCACATCCATGCTTGGTTACAATGCCACATTTGGGGTGTACCTTACCTGACACCTGCAGCAACTGTACTGGCCATGGACTGTCCTCACCAAGCAGATCTAGGTACTCACACAGATGCCCTGTATAGTTCAGATGCAGTAACTCCAGCTCTACTCGGTCGCTTACCACCCACTCAGATATGATGTGTGCCTGTTGTTTACAGCTATACCCAAACCAGTATTACTGGACATGCTCCACATCAGGATATCCAACTCCCTTGGAGCTACACACTGCAGGGACATATACCTCAGCACAGATGTTAATAGGACATTGTGGAGGGACAGATTCTTATCCCAGAGGCTCCACTCACTACAGAATGTAATCCCAGTTTCACATAGGCAGAGCCACCCACTGACCACCTACTGGAGACATCTTGACAACTGTATGGGTGATTGTATATTTACCTCTGGGATATCCTCTGTGTCCCTGCTAGACAGAGGCACACTAGCATAAACGTACATGGGCTATAATGTGTGGCCTACTATTCACACACACAGAGTAGTAATGTGACAGGGTTGCGAATGCCAAGCACACTCTGGTTAGGTTTGTACATGCCCTAGGGCAGATAGCCTAGTATCAACCTCTGAACCTATGCTTATGTTCATGATGCACAATGTTTATTGCTGATACTGTTTGCAGGTCTTTATCATCTTTGCTTTACCAGTTTCCATGAAGAACTTCAGTATCTGCAGAACATATTTGATTATGTCAGGGTTCCACTATATTATAGATGTGTCTGTTGTCATATAACTGTGTGCACAGGGTGGATTGCTGTATAGTGACAGGTTCCTGGGTTAACACATGCAACTGCCAGATATGCATGGCCCACTGCTGTACTCAGACATAGCCTGTGTGAGCATGCCCAGTTCTGACATTACATGTTTTGTTGCCTGACATTTGTCTCATTTATTCAAGTGTGTGAGCATGCCCAGTGTGAACCTTCAGTATGTTGCTATCTGAGGTCCACTACATTTGCTGATGTGTGCGAATATGACCAATATTAACATTTATAATGTGTGTGTTGGAAGTCAGGTTCTGCTCTCACTGCAGGACTCACCTTTGTGTCATAACTCAACAAGGATTATGCTATGCCTGCAGTGTTTCCATGGAATACTTTGCATAGGCTTATCAACATTCCATCATACAGGTGGACCACTGCAATACTGTCATGGTTTAGTGGTTCAGTACTTTGGCTATAGTGCACAGTATCCTGGGTTTTAGACCCATCACTGCTTTATATTTTCATACTGAGCAGACCAGACTGCTTAAGGGCCTGTTAAGCAAATATGAGCATGTTGGCTTTTGTTCAACTATGCCCTACTTAGACCAGGCCTGTCCGACATTGCTCAATATTCACCAACATTGCTGGACATTGCCCAATATTACTGAACATTGACCACAGTTGTGCTAGTTGGTGTGTGCGATTTTGTTTGCATATACTACATGGTGGTAATTGCTGTTTAGTACTACTTTATATTGCTTAACACATGGCATTCATGCCTTAGGTGGTGCTGCAGGGCTGCCTATGTCGTATGCACATACTACACTCCCTGCACATATTTGGAAGCAGGTAGTGTCAACTTAGGCACCCCTTTTACTTTATGTGCGAGTTGGAGAGGGGTATCATTTCCAGAGTTCCTACTGAGCCAGTGTATGTGCTATGTGTTGCCTCTTTGCCAAGGCCAAAGCATACTGGGCATGCCTCCTTCTGCCTACTGGGGCAGGCTCAGGTTGTTCCTCCTCTGAGTCACGCTCTGCCTGTGATGGCCTTGGAAATGCTGGGGGGCTGTTTGGCCCAGGCATATGCTGGTCCTGCTGCAGCTGTTTTCGCAGGATCATATTATTTAGCATAGCACATACCATGACAATTTGGGTACATGAAGTTGGTGAGTACTGCAAGGCTCCACCAGATGTGTCCAGGCACCAGAACTGTGACTTGAGCAGCCCAAACACACTCTCTATTACATTACATGTTTGTGCATGTGCCTCATTATGGTGTTCCTGTTCAGGTGTGTGTGCATTTCTGATGGGTGTCATCAGCCACGGCTACAGTGCATAGCCAGCATTCCCCACTAGGTGACCATGTGGGATGTCCTCATTGGCAAATGTCTGGTACAGCTGCATCAGATGCCAGATATGGGAATCATGGTAGCTTCCAGGACAGCCTGCACAGACATTCAGTATTATGCCCTGGGCATCACACATGACCTGGCAGTTGATAGAGGGGAAGCCCTTGCGGTTGAAGTAGACCACACCCCGCTCACTGGCTGGTGCTTTGATGCGTATGTGCATGCAGTCTATTGCACCCACTACCTCAGGGTATTCCCCTATTTGCTGGAAGAGACGCATATTGCTGGCCAATACCTCACGGGAATTGGAGAAATATACATGATCACTGACATGTGCTGACATGGCATCCAGGAACTGGTATAGTACCCTGGATGCTGATGCCTGCGATATCCCCATCATATCACCAGTTGGTCTCTGGAACGTCCCTGTTGCTAATATTCTTAGGCCAACACATACCTTGGTTTCCACTAGGATGGGTTCCTCTCTGTTGGTTCTGTGTGTGAGGTGTGGCCTGCACAGCTCAACAATTTGCTGCAGGAGGTCTCTGTCCACTCTATAGCGCTCCACTATCTCCAGCTCATGTAGCCCCTGGTAGGTTACCCTGGGCCTGTACACTCTTCTCCGTCTCCTCACTGTGGGTTGACTAGCAGCATTTCCATTGTCACCACCCTCAGCATGTTGCATATGTCGCCTTATAACAGCAATGGCAGCCCGTAACATTTCTTTGTCTCAGTAAAGCTTTTCCAGTTTTCACTTCTATTAGCTTACTGCAGTGTCTGTTGTGAGAAACATAATGGACTGTTGTCGGCAGAGTTTTAAGTGCTAGGCTGGGCTGGGTTAGTGTACTGCCTGTGTAATTGCCTGATTCTGATTGTTTTCACCTGCTAGCTCTGCTAGTACTCCCTGGTAGCTTCCTACTATTTGTTGTGCTTCCATTTTCCTTTCTGTTTCCTCAGGGGGGGAGTGCCATGCACACAAGTGCAAACACACGCGCACACATGCTTACACGGACTAAAAGTTGCTTATTCGGGTTATAATGCGCGCACACCAGCGCAAACATGCTTACAACTCTTTAAACAGCCTTATACATACTTACTCTGGCTTAATCGTGCACACTCATGCTTACACACGCGCACTCTGTCTTACTCACGTTTAAACACGCACACATGTGCGCATGCACGTTCAGCAGGAAACTTTAGTGTTATCCACGGTATGCACCTTCCATTTCTTGGCTTTCCCTAGCCTACCTGTTGACACACCTCTTTCCATGATGTCTAGCTGACAACGGACACATGCCACTCTGCTCCAATGAGCTTCACTTCTTTCGAACATACCCCCTTCATGATGTCACCTATCTTCTACTCTGTTTACTCTGTTACTCCCCATATCCTACTCCTACACTCCACTGACTGTGCTCATTTGCTATGTAAACTAGAGATTCACTATCCTAACACTCATTTACATAGGCTTGCCTACTAATGCTTGGTTACATGTCTTAGACTGAGCTTCCCCCCTTAGCAACCTCTACTTGGTGGCCATGTTGTCTTCACCCTGCCATTCCCTTGCATTGTACATTAACAATTTCAATAAAATCCACATTTGTGGGTTATAATTTTTAGTATTCTGGTTTTTAGAGCACAGCCCACTTGCGAGGTGCTGCGCTATGGTTAAACATCGGAAATTGGCGTAAAAAAAACATTTTTTATTTTAATTTTGCATCAGGGAACATTTCCAATGGCCATAAATTTGGCCATTGGCATGCTTCCTGTACTGGATGCAACCTTTATTTGGAGCTGTCATGGCTCCGTTTTACTATTTGCAGAACGGTACTCAGTTGTCAACTGAGTACATTTCTGCAAATAACACTGCTCTTACTCGGACAGGTTCGGGTTTCCTGAATCGCAAATCTACCTCATTTGCATGCCTTTCACCTGCAGTTGAGGTGATTCGCATGTCCCAGCCCTGTCCGTGTAAGAGCCGTTTTACACGCCCCTACAGGCTGTTCCTGGATTGCTCGTTGGACATGATGGCTGCATGGAGTATTACGCTACTCTTAGACTCCATGCAAGCCATCGTGAATCCGGCCCAGTATCAGAACAATTTGACTCACAGGTTCATCATTACATACAAAATAGGTAGCAAGCAAAATCTTAAAGCTAGAAAATGGGTGGACTGGACTGGGGAGATGTTTTGGGAGAAAGTGTATTACAAAAAGCTGAACAAACTGTATGGATTTTGTGTGTCATTCAGATTTCCACCCACCTGCCAAAACATGATTCTTAGTGACTACTCTAAATTATCCCTACATGCAGTCCTTACCTCTGCCCTTATGACCTATGATATGATTGAAAAAGGTCTGAATGTTTTAGTCCCCTTACCTAGTTAAACAAGTAATTAAATAAATAAAAATAAACTTTCAGAAAAAGTTCTAATTGGGATATTGTGTGAGCAATGCTCTTTCTAAGGAGAAGCTTGAGATTGTTACTATTATTATTGTTGAGCATTCTAAGGAAGTTCAATTGTTTGACGTGGTTTTATGAAAACACATCGTAACAATGTGTGATAATTAACTGGGAGAAGAACTCCCACCATTAAGAGCAAGTGCAGGTGACAACTGGAAGAAGTCATTTAAGGACGAAATGTGTACTATGAAATGAGAACAGATAAAAGAGGTTAGAAATTTTTCATGCTGTTTTTCGTCCCCCCCCCCACCCAGTTTTCCCACAATCATTAAGAGCAGCCCCTCTGTGTCCAGTACTTCCTGGCATCAAAGGACACTGATTATGGGATGTGAGAGCTGCAGACTGAGATGAGCCCAAAGATTTTAGCAGGTTTCATGTTTCAAAATGAGTCTGTTTCATGGCAGCATGTTCTTCCTGGTGCTGTTAGCAGCACCTCCCAAAGAAGCTGGTGTGTGTAGAGTAGTTACCTTACAAAAATATTTTTTTTTATTTATTTTACTTAAAGTTTGTTAACTAAGGTAGAACATTGATCTAACTACACCATTTTCATGTTTGGCATGGGAAAAATGCAACCAAATAATTAATCAGTATCAGCCCAATGCTGATAATATAAGAACAGGCATGCTGAAAGGTATGACAGGAAAATATGCAGCATAAATGAACACAGTCATAAGTAGATGTGATACAAAAAGTCAATCAGTAGGAACAGTAAGCCTTTACAGTGACATAACATCATATTACTATGGAGAAAATATACAAAGAACAAACAATTTACAGTGCATACTACTGCTGAGCAGGGCGTGTGTGAATCAAATAAGGGGGGCAGTGAAAGAAAGGAAACAGAAAAGAGAGTGAGAGAGAGAGAGAAAGAGAGAAAAAAAGAAAGACAAAATGTGTGTGGGGGGCAAGCTCAAGTTCAAGAGATCCAGGCAGTACAACAGGAGTATGGGAACATATTTAATGGTATGCCAGGATGTGCTTACCTGATAAAGAAAATTATAATCAAATGTCATCAGTGTCCAAACATACCTTTTATTGATTGCCTTAGTGAGGTAAGCAGAACATGAGAGAGGAACCATAAGTTATGTTGGACCTGGCGGTAATCCAGAAGTTCAGTAGTTTACTAATGTTTAAAAATATCTTATGAGAAAATATAAGCAAATAAAGAAACATATTGTTTTATTTTTAACATACATTCACAGCATATATTACTGGTATGTAATCTGAAATAATCTTAAATCCAAGTAGCCAGCATGGAGGGAAGGTTGGGGTGGTAGATAGAGGGGAGTCAGCTGAGGGACCCCACCAATATCGTCCACATTGGGCCCTGCAATTGTTATGACCAGCCCTGCCACTGACAAGTATGTTGGAGAGGCATATTGTATTTCTAGAGAAGCTCAAGTTATGCTAGATTCTGAAAGCATAATCACTTTGTCAAGAGTCCTATGGTATGTAAGCATAAGATCAGCAATAGCCAAGAAGTGGAGGTCATATGCATTCAGAGTGATAAAAATACATCTTTCCAAGGAAGACTTATACATCCCATGTCTGTAACCCCTGACTTGACTCATGATGTCATATTAGAGAAAGACTCTCTACATTTTAAAACACTGTAGAGAATATGGAGTTGAGGAAGGACCCATAAACACAGTGTAGCAATTAAAGAGATAAATATCACAACAAAGGGCCGGATTCACGATG
>NC_056731.1:495838210-495867327 GCF_019279795.1 Protopterus annectens | reverse complement strand
AAATTGCAGTTCTCACTGTGATTTTAGGACACTGCTATAAAATGATAGATTAGGTAGGCATAGGCCTTTCAGTTTTGCAAGATGGGGACAATGCTGGTTTGCTGTGGACACTGTTGTGTCAGTCAGAAGGTTGGTATATCTCTCATATCTGAGGCTGTGTTGCAGCCACTGAAATGCATGCTGTACTGAAACCTGACTGTTGCTTCTTCCAGTGCACTCTTCTCAGTGTGTATGTTAACTCACACCTGCTAATGCTAACACTGTTTACATGGGAGTATGTACTTTCCTGAGGGATTTGCGGATTAACTGGTAGTTCTTGCAATGTGTTACTATGGCTTTTCTATTTTCCCTTTACATTCACTCCTTGAATGCCTGATATTTGTCTTTACTGGAATGTGTTGCTATGGCTTTCCTGTTTTCCATTTACGTTCACTCCTTGTAATGCATGATATATTTCTTTCAGCACTAAATTCTTATCTGTTTGCTGTGGCTTGGTGGTACTTCATGCAGTCTGGTGAACCCAAGGTCTGGGGTTTGACACTTACAAAGATTGTTTATTTTGCTGCTGAGCAGTACTGGGGCCTTATCATACAGAGTGAATAAGGCACTTTTAAACAATTGTAAGCGGGAAGCAGGAAGTCAGTGGGGACACCAGCTAGGGATGTGCAGGCTGGGTGTAGAGAAGGTCCATAGCTGCATATTTCCTTAACTGCAATAGCTGTACATATGTTTGACATTTGCTGTGACATTTGAGACCTTCCACCCCTGAGAGAGGTGTGAGGACAACTAAGTATATTGTACTAACAATTATGAATATCAGGCACATGCAGTGCTTGTGAACTGCTATACTGTCATTAGTATGTTAGATGGCTACATCCTTTGATATTTCTGTGTTGTACTCCTACATAAGGGCATGCTTGTGGAAGTAATTCTACAGCTATTCGCAGAGTGTGTAACAGAAGACAGGCTGATATGCCTGTGTGTTTCTGACACTTCCAGGCCTCAGATACTCTCAGGTATATATTTGACCAGCCTCAGGGAAAGGTACATATCAGTGGGATACACCTGTGATATATTTCAGATATTCTGCAGTTGTGACTGTGGGATATTTTGAGCATATGTATTACTACACCATTTCTGACATGCAAGTACTGTCTACTGTAACTTATTGACAGTTACCATTATGTGGGATTCCCCACCTTTCTGCCTACTGTGAGTGCATTTCACAAGGAGTCAGTGGGGCACAGGTAACATTTGTTTGCAAATCAGGGACATCCCTGTAAATCAGTCACAGTTGGGAGGTCTGGCCTCTTACCTATTCAAATATGGCGGTGTTTATCCTGCTCTGATACTGTGTGGGGTTTGTAAGGTGCTACTGTAACATTATTACCTACTAGCATGGCTGTTTCCCTTATCACACTAATGTAATGCAATTCCACAAGAATTGCCAGTAAAGATACACAGAACAAGCTTTGTGTACATTCACTCCTTGTATTTCATGATATATTTCTTTCAGCACCACGTTCTTGTATATCTGCTGTGGTTGAGTGGTAATTCATGCAGTCTAGTGTTTCCTGGGTTCGAGACTGACAGGGGTATTTTATTTTGCTGATGAGCAGACTACAGGCCTTGTCATACAGAGTGACTAAGGCACTTTTAAGCAATTGTAAGCGGGTTTGCGCAAGTTTGCGTGACGCTTAGCTATGCTTAGCTAAGCACACACAAGCACACACCCGCTGAGTACTGCTTAAAAGTGCTTACTCCCGCTAACACCCGCTCTATTTTCTTTTAGAGAAAAGAAAATGGGGAAATAGGAAAGTGGTGAAAAATGGGGCACAGAGGGTAGGACAGTAGGAAAACAAGCTCGGGATGTGCAGGAAGGATGTAGGGAAGGCCCATAGCTGCCCAATTCTTTACCAGCAACAGCTGTGCATATGTTAGAAATTTAGAGTGAGATTTGACACCTTCCACCCCTGAGAGAGGGGTGAGGACAACAAAATATGTTGTACAGCCAATTGTAATTATCTGTTTACATGTCCAGCAGACTTGTATGCGAAATGGGCAGCTATGTATGGGGCATAATTTTTTTGTGGGAACAGAGTGCCCTTTTTTTATTTTTTTTTCAGGTAAGAGTAGAATGTAAGGTACAGGAAGTAGGTATATTTGGGGAGGTAGGTTGGGGAGGTTAACAGACAAGACAAGATGCATACAGGGTGGAGTATGACACATGTGGGGGATAAACACAATTGACGGGTACGGATGCTTGGATATCTCAAGCCCATGAGCCCAAAGATGGCAACAGTGGAACTGAGATCCCCACCCATGGGCAGTTACCACTCTGCCTTCACAGCCCAGGCTGGGGCTGTGCTGGGGGCTGGATAGGACGGGCAGGCACACCCATGAGTTGCGCCACTCTCGCCTCAAGCTGGCATAGGGGATGAGTCACAGAACGCCTGATCTCACTATGCACCACAGACCAGACCCTATGGAGGGTGAGTGGAGGCTCTCCTCTGGCCACGCTTGCAGAGGCGGGACGGGCCCCATCCCCTGCAGCGCTTCCACCCGAAGATGGCACAGGGCCACTGGAGGAGGAGGTCCTGGCCTGGGCACTGGTGCCAGGTGCACTCGCCAGCTGAGGTGGGAGAGGTGGGTCTGCTGGAACCCGCCTTCCCTGTTGTCCTATGTTTAGCAGTATTTTATGGTATTTTGGGTTAGTAACAAACAACACCATTCAAAATTAGTTGTAACAGCATGCATCAGTATTCCCATTAACCAAACACACATGAATTCCGAACATTGAGCAGCAAGCATAACACATGCGTATTTAGAACAACAGTGGACATTCCAACAGCTTGCAGGGTTGATTGGTGGCATCAGGCTATCAGGTTTGGATATGTGAACAGGGCACATGCATCAACGTACATGCAGATATGTATAAACCAACATGACAAATGTCCATGGGAATTAATTGTGAATACACATACCCAGTTTGGTGTGGAATGGCATGATTTGTGAAAATAGGGTAGGGTGGAGAAATATTACATTAACAACTTAAACTACCTATACATATACTGTACATTCCTAGTAGATGCAGATATATATCCCCTACATGTATTAGTACAGTTTCCTGTATGTAACCTTAGGAATGTTGGTGATGGGGATGTTACTGCTACATTAATATACATTCCATTTTTATTCATATATGTTAATATCTGGCTGTGTTCAGGTAAAGCATCCTGCTACATTTGATTTATAAGGGTCTAGACAACTGTGGATGTTCAGCATTTCATACAACCATACTATCTCCATAATGCAAGGGTACAGCAACATATCCAAATTGTGGGATGGACACAGTCCAGGTTCTGTACTTTATTAAAGACATTTCACTCTTTGGTTGTGGCTGTCTCATTCATTTCATTATGTAGTGAATGCAGTATACCTTTATTCCAGACTTATTACAGCTTTCTTGGTAGTTTCAAACTCTCTTTCTCACACTCTCTCACTTATTTTATATTTACATTTCAGAATGGTACTTAATTCTAGGCTTTATTAACATTTATTACTGGGTGACAACAATCCTTTCCAGCTGACTCACTTATTTCATATGGCAGAATTTACAAGGATGTATTCGACAGTTGTCTATCCTTTGTTGATTGATTACAACACTCATTTTCAGGCTGAAGCAGTTATCTGATATTACAATACAGGTGGAAACTCTATTTGAGACTTGTTTAATCTTTATTACTGGATTGCAATACTCTTTTCCAGGCCGCATCACTTATCTAATCTTACAATACTAGCAGAATCTTTCTTCTAGGCTTATTTCACCTTTATTACTGGGTTACAACACTGAACTCTTTTACAAGCTGTCCCACTTATACTCTATAACAATACCAGCAGAATAATTACTAACCTGCCTGGTGGCGCAACCTCGCCAGCCTATCAGCGTAGGCTTGCCGATTCACAGAACGAACACCTGCAGCTGTAATATAAATGAAGGAATATTGTAACATACCTATCCATACTCTAGGCTAGGATAGCATTTCTTACATACTTAATTACATGGATACTTACTCAGTAGTGGGGCATTGGGCATTTGGCGGGCCTACTGGATCCATCAGTTCAGTTGGTCCTCCTTTCATCGCTTCAGGTCCGCATGGTGGTGACGGACCTGTTCACCAGTCCTTGGAATGCCTGTGGCACTGGTGAGATCATGTGCCAACCGGTTCCACACCTCTGCCTTATACGCTCCCCATTGAACCTGGCCCTGCATGAGTTGCGCTTCATAATCATGGACTAGGAGCCAAACCATATATTTTGACTCCTCAACACCCCACCTTTGTGCTCTAAAGCAATTTCCCTCTCCTGCACCTGCCATCCTGACTGCAAATTAATACCACAATCAGTTAATGTGTGTATTCCTGCCTATGGGGCTTATATATGCCAGTTTTCCCGCACTTATCTGTGATTAGCCATTTTGGATATTTCTCTGCTTACAGCAAACCTGCTTTGTCATGGTTATATTTTCATCCATTCCTATATCTATGGTAATACTGTATTTCTCAGTACAACTGTCATGGCTTAGTGGTTCAGTACTTTGACTATGGTGCACAGTATCCCGGGTTTGATCCTTGCTAGTGCTTTTTTATTTTACTACTGTCTAGACAGGCTAGTAGGTGTGTCTATGTAAAGGTGACTTTGCTACAGCTTGCGCAACGGTAAGCTGGTTGGTGCGCTGTGCAGCTCCGCGCAAATGGCTTACGCTGGGTAATGCATTATTTAGCCATAAGCACTCATATTAAGATTGTTAAAGCATGGCTCAGCTATGGACACTCATATTAAGCTTGTTAAAGCGCTGCTCAGCTACAGGCACTCATATTAAGCTTGTTAAAGTGCCGCTCAGCTACAGGCACTCATATTAAGCTTGTTAAAGCGCTGTTCAGCTACGGGCACTCATATTAAGCTTATTAAAGCGCTGCTCAGCTACGGGCACTCATATTAAGCTTGTTAAAGCGCTGCTAAGCTACGGTCAATTATGATCCTTTTTATATATACATCATATAGGTTTTGTTCAGAAATACATGGGCCATTTCATTACATTTTACTTAAATTAAATTTATATATATCGGGGAATTGTTTCATACTTATTTAAAGAAAAATGGAGGGGGGATGTTGTGGGGCTTGAACCTTGACTACCTATTCTTTGGGCGATGTCTCTACCGCTATGCTATTGCTACTTTGCTTAATTTGCATATGTAGATCTTATATGCTTTTCAATGTCATATCTGCTAACATTGGTTGAGCGAAAGGCATACCCGCGCAAACGAGCGCAAATGCGGGCAAACATTTTGGAAATTATAAAAAGAAAAAGGAAACAGCTATTTTTACATTTTACATATTTTCAGTAGGGTTTAGTCTGTGGGGATGTGTGGTGTTGTGTTCCTTGACATTTCAGCTGACTCGCTCGTGGGTGTTTACTTTCAGGACTCTGACTCTTCTGGGGGCGTGTCCCTTTGCTGTACTCAGCAATCAGACATGCCCCCTACTTTACTACATGGACCGTGTTAGACTTGGGTATGATTCAGCATGCCCTCATGAATATGCATGGCATGCTGACATCATACTGTTCTACTGCAGCCTCCGAGTAAGTCATATTAAGTCTTACACGGAGGTTTTGTGAATCCGGCAGAAAGTATAACAACAACTGTATGTAAATATCACTAAATAAAACAAAAACACACTCTAAAGAATAAACCTCTGAAGACTTTATAATGCTTTCATCTTCAGTTTTTTGATGGTCTTTTTAGTTAAAGATAAAGGTGTCAAAGTTTTGATGGATTCATTAGTTAGTGTGCGCGTGTGTGTGTGATGTGTTTTTTTGTTTTTAAATAATTAAAGTAATACCTTGCTACACCCCTTCAGTATAAGAATAGCGTATAGAGAGCAAGGCAGTGACACACATGTAGAATTCCAGAATCAAAATCAGAAGGAACATATGACAGAAACTACAAAAGTGGATAGAATTTACTTGTGGTTAGACAATAAAAAAGATTATGGGCAGGATTCACGAAGGCTTGCACGGAGTGTAAGAGACGTGTAACACTCCATGCAAGCCTCGCGATCCAGGAACAGCCCGAAACTCCGTGTAAGAGACCAGCTAAAACGTCTCTTACACGGACTGGGCGTGGATATGCTAAATACCTCACTTGCAGCCGAAAGGCATGCAAATGAGGTAGAGTAGCGATCCATGAAACAGAAAGTAGCCCGTGTAAGAGCTGTTTTAGCTGCAGAAATGTACTCAGTTGACAACTGAGTACGTTTCTGCAAAAATCACAATGGAGCCATGTCAGCTCCAAATAAAGGGTGCATATGTGTCAGACAGCATGCCAATGGCCAAATATGTGGCCATTGGCAAGGTAACCCGATGCAAATATTAAAAAAATGTTTAAACGCAAACGGGCTGCGCTGTATAAAACATAAAAATGAAGGTTATAAACCCACAAATGTGGGTTTTATGCAATACATGGAATGACAATGGAGGGACCAGCAGACCAAAAGCAACATGGCCACCGTGTAGTGGTTGCTAAGGGGGGAAGCTGAGTCTAAGACATGTAACTAAGCATTAGTAGGCAATCTGATGTAAATGGGGGTTAGGATACTAAATCCCACAGTCACATAGCAAATGAGCACAGTCTGAGTAGTGTAAGAGATACATAAGGGGGAGGAATAGAGTAGGAGATAGGAGACATCACAGGGGGGAATGGAAGAAAGAAATGCAGTTCATTGGAGGTCAGTGTTACATGACAGATGACAGACACAGATCATGGAAAGAGGAGTGCCACAAGATAATGGGAAAGTCAAGAAATGGAAGGTGTACACTGTTACTTACACCAAAGTTTCTTGCTGGGCATGCATGCGCACGTGTGCGCGCCATGAAGCGCGAGTAGGGTAGTGTGTGCGCGTGTAAGGCAGACTGAGCATGTGGGAGCATGTTGGTAGATTTGTAACACTGTTTGCACTGATGTGCGCAAGTTTTAACCTGAATAAGCAGATTCTGAACTGTGTAAGCATGTGTGCGCACGTGTAAGCCACTGTGAGCGTGTTTCTGCTGGTATGCACGCTGCTCCCCCCTGAGGAAACAGAAAGGAAAAAGGAAGCAACAGAATTAGTAGGAAGCTAGCAGGGAATACTGCTGGAGCTAGCAGGTGAAAACAATTAGAAGCAGGCAATTACACAGGCAGAATAGTAGCCCAGCCCAGCACTTAAAACTCTGCAAACAGCAGTGCAGGATGTTTCTCTCAAGAGACACTGCAAGACAGGAGTAAGCTATTAGAAGTGAAAACTGAAAAAGCTGAACTCAGAGCAGAAATGCTAGGGGCTACCGTAGCTGTCATAATGAGACATAGGCGACTTGCTGAGGGTGGTGACAATGCAGATGGTGCCAGACAACCCACAGTGAGGAGACAGAGAAGAGTGTACAGGCCCAGGGTCACCTACCACGGGTTACATGAGCTGGAGATAGTAGAGCGCTATAGAGTGGACAGAGAGCTCCTGCAGCAAATAGTCGAGCTGTGCAGGCCACACTTCACACACAGAACCAACAGAGGGGAACCCATCCCAGTGGAAACCAAGGTATGTGTTGGCCTAAGAATACTAGCAACAGGTACCTTCCAGAGATCAACTGGTGATATGATGGGGATATCACAGGCATCAGCCTCCAGGGTACTGCACCAGTTCCTGGATGCCATGTCAGCACATGTCAGTGATCATGTATATTTCCGCAATGCCCATGAGGTATTGGCCAGCAATATGCGTCTCTTCCAGCAAATAGCGGAATACCCTGAGGTAGTGGGTGCAATAGACTGCATGCACATACGCATCAAAGCACCAGCCGGTGAGTGTGGTAGGGCCTACATTAACCGCAAGGGCTTCCCCTCCATCAACTGCCAGGTCGTGTGTGATGCCTTGGGCATAATAATGAATGTGTGTGCTGGCTGCCATAGGAGCTACCATGATTCCCACATCTGGCATTTGAGGCAGCTGTACCAGACATTTGCCAATGGGGACATCCCACACAGACACCTAGTGGGGGATGCAGGTTATGCACTGGAGCCGTGGCTGATGACACCCATCAGAAATGCACACACACCTGAACAGCAACGCCATAATGAGGCACATGCACAAACACGTAATGTAATAGAGCGTGTGTTTGGGCTGCTCAAGTCACGGTTCCGGTGTCTGGACACATCTGGTGGAGCCTTGCAGTACTCACCAACTACATGTACCCAAATTGTCATGGTATGTGCTATGCTACATAATATGATCTTGCGAAAACAGCTGCAGCAGGACCAGCATAGGGCTGGGCCAAACAGCCCCCCAGCATTGCCAAGGCCATCACAGGCAGAGCGTGACTCGAAGGAGGAACAACCTGAGCCTGCCCCAGTAGGCAGAAGGAGGCATGCCCAGTATGTCCTGGCCTTGGCAAAGAGGCAACACATAGCACATACACTGGCTCAGTAGGAACCCTGGGAATGATACCCCTCTCTGACTCACTCAAATAATAACAGGGATGCCTAAAATGACATGACCTGCTCACAAACATGTACTGGGAGTGTAATATGTGCATCCAACAGAGGCAGCCCTGCAGCACCACCTGAGGCATGAATGCGATGTGTTAAGTAATGTAACACCATGTACTATATGCACACTTGAGGACCCAGACTAACATCCAGCCTCACCAAGCATGAAGCCACAAAATGATGATGGGATGATCAATTGCAATAACTGGCTGAAGTAATGCAGTTAGTCAAAGGGGAGCCAATGTGTTTCAGCCTGGGAAGACATGCTGAGCATGACATGATGCACCACCTGCTAGGGGTGGCGTGCACCAATCAGTCCAGGCCCCATGGATACTGGCAAAGGCTGTCAGTACGCACAGCGTGCCCTGAATAGGTAAGTCTCAAAACACAAACCCACCTTCAAAGGTACCACAAGGGATAGGAACCTAGATGTAATGCTAACCAATGCCAGAAGTCTAAACAGCAAGATGCGTGCAGTGTAAACGCACACAGTATGGAGAATGTTGATATCAGTCCTGTAATAGAAAACTGAGTCAAGGCTCACATCAGCACCCTAACACTACCAGGTTACACCTCATACTGTGCTATACAGCCTCAAAACATGGAACAAGCTACAAAAGGAGGGTGACTAGCAATAATTGTCAAGGATAACCACACCCCCATATTGGTACCACAACAGGAAGCAGCATGGATTAGCCATGGTCAAATACCAGTGGCTAAAACTGCCTCCCAGTATATAGCCTGCTGCAGACTTCTGTCCTAACACCAGGAACTGCATCTGGCCTATGTTGGAATACATGGATATATCAAGCCCCCCAAACCACATTATATTGGTTGACTGAAAATACCCAGACATACACTGAGAGCATTATACTAGCACCAACACAGTAGGAGAAAAGTTCCCAGAATCCATAAACCAAAATGCCCATGAACAACGTACCACTCCCACAAGAGGGGTAAGCATACTGGATGTGATAATCAGCAACATGCGTACTGGATGGCAAGATGAGAAGTGTATCCCTCACTGGTAAGACCAGACCATAGAGTAATCACATCGGATATACACATCCTGACCACAGTCTCTGGCCAGAAAACCTCAGTGAAAAACATGTGTAAAGCATATGTTGCACCCCTCCAAACCGATGTGGAATCCACTAAAGGCCCTGTGCAGGTGCAGAATATGGGACGCACCGCAGAACCTGTTATACAGGCATTCCATGAACACAGCCAGGAATGCTTGGATTATGCAATCACAAATAACAACAAGACACAATGCCATACACACAGGCATCTGGCATGCTGGACTTCAGCCATTACCAAACCATGCAAGAGAATGAGGAAGCTACTACATGATAGAGCAAACATAAAAAGGGAAGTAATCAGTGATCAGTAGTATGGCAATAAAATATGTCCACACATACAATCCACTAAGGCCAGCCACAACAAGTAGAATCTGTGAATCCTGAGGCAATGTTACACCTGCCCCAAGTACACAGACAATCCTCAACTCCCCCCAATAAATACAAATATATGTGAGAGATGCAGCCATTTATCCAAACCGGAGGCTGAGCTCCCCCAACTCAGTACTGTCAAAACTAGTCAGGAGGAGAAGGTAACCACATACACCACAAACCCAGTCCTACATAGACCTATCACAACTGTAAACCAAACACATAAACACAGAAAAACATTCCTGGAGGCCCTAAACACACCACACCAACAGATGCCTCCAAAGCAGACCCCAAGCAACCACAACCTCCAAACATAGCACATGCACCATATAGTACACAAAGCTGGTGTGCCAAACAGTCACAGGCCAGAAGGAGAAACAACATGCCTGATACAGTTGTAATAGGTGTCTGTATAGGCAGACACACTGCTGTCCCACTCACCAGACTGAACAAGGAAAAGGGTACAGTAAGCTGCCTGTAGGCTGCCACAATATGCCACATAACACAAGTACGCAGGTCACCCCAAAGCAAGCAGAAATATGATGCACTCATTGTCCATGCTGGTGTGAATGACCCGAGATGTATCTCCCTGGACTACATGAAAAGAGACATGGATGAGCTCTCTGAGTATGTACTCCAGGCCGGTATGACACTGGCCGTTTGCAGCATCCAACCCTCACCAAGAATGATGCCACAGTACAAACACAGAATTATCAGCTTTAACAGGCGGCACAATTACAACTGTCAGTCCAAGAGGGTCTAATGTCTGTCTGCTTGAGATGTCATGCATGACAAGCCATGCTGCTGTTCCAGGGATGGCTTGCACCTGTTACCCCTGGGCGTCTGGATACTGGATAAGGCCTTTGCCACCTCCATAGAGCCGTACATAGGCAAGGCCGAAAAGACTAACCCACCACCCTAGAAAACATAAGTGGTAAGAAACATAAGGGTAATGCTGACCAATGCCAGATGTGTAAAATGCAATATGCATGCTCCTGAGGAACTTCCCAGTATGGAGAACATCGATGTCTGTGCAGTGAGAGAAGCCTGCTGCAAGCCTACTGACAGCACACCAGCACCACCAGGTCATACCTCATATCATGCGTTATGGCCCCAACACCTGGACCAAAACATCAAAGGAGGGGGAGTATCCATATGCAGCACAGACACCCATACGGCCAGGTAACTGACAATGCACGAAGCAGCGGAGACCACCCATGTGCACCTAACTATAGTAAAAACTGCTGTACAGTCTGTAGCATGCGACAGACCACACTCTCACACACAGGAACCCCACCCAGACATCCTGAAGACACTGGACAGTATGAATGTCCCACCAAATACCAAACAAGGTACTCACAAATTACCACATAGGTGGTAAACCATTATGTATGCAAGGAGTAATCAGGGGCCTAGGGACACAAGTCGACAGTAACCTGTCATGTGGCACTCACAATGCCAATGTGGCTAGGAAGACTGTCTATATTGGACACCGTATCATGAAAGGATTCACATCTACATCAACAGAGGTCACTGTGCCCCTGTACTGTTCCCTTATCAGACCCATAATCTAGTACAATGACTCATATGGGATGTACCATACCTGACACCTGCAGCGGTTAGGAAGACCACAAAGGTACCTCAACAAGAGGATAAAGGGTGTCAAATATATGTCATATGCTGCCTGGCTGTAGACACCCCAGCTGAATGCAGTCACAGACTGCCTACACAGAGGCATTGTATGTCTGTTGTACAAGGCCATGTCCAACACAGGAGTAATGGACATGCTCCACCCCAGGAAATCAAAGCCATTGGAGCTGTGAGAGTGACAAATGTCAACCTCAACACATAATGAAATAGGATGTGCTGGAGGGACAGATACATAACCCAGAGGCTCCCCACACCCTGGAACAGGATCCCACTCCATGTTAGGCAGAGCCCCTCACTGACACCCCTCAACAGGAATATTGCCAAGTGGATGGATGATCGTAGATGTACACTGGGGGTCTTCACTGTGTCACGTCCAGACAGAGACACAGTAAAGAAAATCATAAATGGCCATAATATTCACATATCAATGGGCGGCGAAAGACACACACACTCTGGCTAGGCTTACTAATGCCCTAGGGTGGATAGCCTAGTATGAACCTATGAACTTATGAAGATACAAATTGTACAGGACACTAAGGATAATCACAAGGCTTACTCAACTGATGGTAGGAACCATGTTGGGAATTCACAGATATGCTCCTGATCACACAGATATTACAAACAACATACCAAACACACACACATATTGCCAGCATACAACCTGACAGGTGCAGTGCAACCCCCAGAATGCAAAATATCTATCCCAGCAGACTGCTGGCCCCCTGACATTGCAGATGCTGCGGTAACAGCCATCATCTACTAAGTAAAACACAGCAGCAAAGGTATGAGATGGTGTCCTGGGCTGAGGCCAACATGGACTCCAAGAAGAATGGAATGCCAAATCACACTACTGCCCAATGTCAGCCTTACCACAGGATATGTACCCAAAGAGCAGTGTACAACAACAGTGGTCTTTCACAACAAAGGTGTTGCCTGAATGGATACTGCAAACTACCACCCCAGGATCCTAACAAGCTTGGTCTGCACAGCTATGGAAAGGATCAGCATGTACTGCAGACATAAAGCTATCGGGGACCTACTGACACCGGACCCTACCCAGTGTGGCTGTCGTAAGTGCAGATCCTGCCCCTAAACATGTTTGACCCATTTGAAACAGTCATTAAGGTCATCAATGAGGGCAATGTGGTCCACACAGCGTAGCTGGACCGTGCAAATGCTTCCAGACAATACCCTACGTGTTCAGTATGGATATGTTCACCAGCTTAAATATAAACCCCTATGTCAGTAGAGGGGTTGCAAACCAGACCAAGGACAGAACTGACATGGTCAGACATGCTGCATCCATGTCAGACTACAAAGCAGATATAAGTGGCATCCCACAAGGCTTGGTCCTGGGACCTCCCCCGTTCCGTATATATGTCCCATAGGTACAGGCTAACATGGTAGGACTGTGACTGAACATGTATGCAGAGGAGTAAAAACTGCCCACCATATCTGACCCCCAGCTGACACAAGCAACCCACAAAAGGGCCACATAGAAACAGACAACTGGAGCCATAGCCATGTCAGCAAGCTAATTGCAGAAATGTGTATAGACAACCACCATGGATATACAGTAAGGGCCCACCAATTACCACACAAGTGTTAACCCATTACGTACCTAACATTTAATGAGAGACCTGGGGACACAAGGTGATAGATATCCTGCATTGGACAAACATGTGGCTGTAGTGTTCACAGAAACATACCATACACCCACCCAATCATGAAGGTTGTCAGATCTAGATAAGGGGAGGTCACTGTGGCTCTGCAGTCATCCTTCATCAGCATCACAATTGACTACAATAGCCCCTGTGGGATGTACCTCAGCAGACACCTCCATCAACTGTAAAGTCCACAACAGTACCTCACCAGGAGTAGCAAAGAGCATGAACAGATGCCATGTGTTGCCTGATTAAACAAACTGCAGCTCCACACACTGCCATACTGCCCACCCAGAGGCAAGCTGTGCCTGATGTATGAAGCCATGTCCAAGCTGGAATCAATGAACATGCTGCACCTTGTACAATCTGAATGGCAGTGAGCTATGCACATGAGAGACCTAAACCCCAGCACTGACATACATAGGACAAGCTGTACTGAATGATCCATAACACAGACGCCACCCCCACTCTTAAGTAAACTCCCAGTACAGGTTAGCCAGAGAGTCACCTATCGACACCCCTCAAGAGGAATCCTGATGAGTGGATGGGAGATGGTAGGTTTACCCTGGGTATCATTGTTATGTCAGAGGTAGACGGAGGCACAGTATACTAACCATGACAAATGTCATGGCAAACTCCAGTTACAATGTGTGTCGAAGGACAAACACACTCTCTGACTAGCATCAGAAATGGCCTACAGAACATTGCTAGTGTTTGCCAATGTCCACCTATGTTGTGGAATACACTACCAATGTTGGACAAGCCTGGTGTAGGTAGCCCATATCTGAACATAATGCAACATGGTCATATGTGCACAACTGGCCCCTACACAGTCTGTTGTGCTCACTATGAAGATGTCAAGCAGTGATAGGACTAAAGCCCAGGATACTGTCCACTACAGTGAAAGTACTGAACCAGTACACTATACGGTACTACAGTCTTAGGTCATTATGAAAGGATGTTGACAACTGTATGCAAAGTATCCCACGCAATCCCTGCAGGCACAGTATAATCCCTGTTGTGGTCAGACACGAAGCAGTTGGCTAGTAAGTACACAACATGACACCCAACACACAACCATAAACGTGAGATATTGTTGAAGTTCACACTCACCCACATATGTGGTGGACTGCAGTTCAACATATGGAAAGCTCACACTGGGCATGCTCGCACACTTTGATAAATGAGGCATATGTCAGACAACATGCCATGGAAAGGCTGAACTGGGCATGCTCACACACTTAGGCCATATCTCCGTTTAGCAGTTGGCCACACATATCTGGTATTTGTACGTGTCATTCCAGGAACCAACCACAACACAGCAATCTGCCCAGTGCACACAGTAAATGACTACAGAGACATAAGTGATATAGTGGATCGCCCTCATATTCAAACATCTTCCACAGATACACAAGTTGTTCATAGGAACAGGGAATGCTATGACAATAAAGACCTGCAAACAGTCTAACAGCAACAAATATTGTGCATCTGACAATTAAACATATGGGTGTAGAGGTCAATACTAGGCTGTTTGTTTGCCCTAGGGAATGACAGCTTAGCCAGAGTGTGCTTGGCATCTGCATCCCCAGTACAGTAGGCTACTGCGCCACTGTAAAGTAGGTCACATAAGGCAACGTGTGAGGCTAGTGTGCTGTGCCTCTGTCAAGCAGGGGCACAGTGGAGATCCCAGGGTTTGAATGTGCTAAGCCACAGCCATGTTGTTGGTGTGTGCTGGAAGAGGGTTGCTGATGACCTCTAACAGTAAGTGGGCGTCAAGAACAGACTGAGGGGAGTCCTATCTGCATTGTCTGGACAATTCCACTGTCAACACTGTGTTGTGATGATTATGTGGGATTGAAGTGTCATGCCGGTACTGTTCACAGATGTCCTCCCTCTGTGGGCTACAGCTCTGCAATGTATTAGCTCACTCTGTCTGTTGGACGGCCTCTGCAATGTATTAGCTCACTCTGTCTGTTGGACGGCTCATATATGGCTGGTGTACACCTGACAGGTGCTCTGTTGTGGAGCAGTCATGGGTATATGTGGGATAGCATGATCAATGCAAATCTTACACATGCTCATAGAATGCAATTGTCAAGGATTATGCAGAGTGGCCAGTATAGTCCCCCAGCATGGGTCCTTTGAAGTCGTCCACCCCAGTCTTCACAAGTGTAGAGTCTGCTTGTGCTAAATACAGTTTGTTTGCAGTGACAACCTTGCCTGGGGGTGAGGATGGGATATGGATGTCCAGGGAAAGGTGGGTATGGTCAGATATCAACAATGGTGGTCTACCTCTGGTGTGGAACAGTGAGTACCCATGTTGCAGATGGACAGGTGCAATATGTATTCCCCCATGTGGCTGTGGTGAGTGGTTCTGACATAGCACATGGACCCACAAATTGTAGTGGCTGTAGGGTAAAGTTGTAGAGGCATGAGTAGTTCCCATACACAATATGCCTGTACCTGATGTTAACAACTGGAATGGTGTATGTGAACACCTGCATATCCCGGCACTGTTCCCAGGGAAGCAAAGTGTGTGTCCTGGATGTGGGAGTGGTGTTCTGGACTGGTTGTGTTGTGTGTTACAGGTCCTGTGGTCACGAAGCATGGTATAGAACATAACCTGCCAGTGTGATGTGCATATCTGACACTGAAGTAGGTGGCTGCAAATGCATATATATGCTATCTCCCACCTGACAGGTAGTACTAGATGTACATACCTCTGTAGAAATAAAGATGTCAGCACCCTATAAATACTGCAGGTACAAAACAGATGCCCAGTAATTCGGATAGCGCGCTCTGCTAATGCATCTCCCTCAAGTGCCATAATATAATTAGGTAGGAGTTTGAACCATGCAAATGCTCAGTGTGTGTGGGTGGGTGAGCGGGGTTGATGTGTGTGCAAGTCTGTGTGAGGGAAGTGTCCCTTTTGGCAACTGGGAAAACACTCTACAGGATGCACATTCCCCTGTCTAAGCACTGATGATGTCAGCACCCTATAAGTACAGCAGGAGAAGGGCAACCTTTCAGTAATGCGAATAGCGCGCTGTGCTAATGCGTCTGTCATGCGTGTCATAACATAGTTAGGTAGGGGTTTGAATCCTGCAACTGCCCAGTGTGTGTGGAGGGGGGTTAGTGTGTGTGTAAGGCAAACGTCCCTTTTGGCAACTGGGAAAACACTCTACAGGATGCACATTCCCCCTATCTAAGTACTGATGATGTCAGCACCCTATAAGTACAGCAGGAGAAGGGAAACCTCCCAGTAATGCGAATAGCGTGCTCTGCTAATGCGTCTGTCACAAGTGTCATAACATAGTTAGGGAGGGGCTTGAATCCTGCAACTGCCCAGTGTGTGTGGAGGGGGGTTAGTGTGTGTGCAAGTCTGTGTGAAGCAAATGCCCCTTTTGGCAACTGGAAAAACACTCTACAGGATGCACATTCCCCTATCTAAGCACTGATGATGTCAGCACCCTATAAATACAGCAGGAGAAGGGAAACTTCCCAGTAATGTGAATAGCGCGCTCTACTAATGCATCTGTCACGAGTGTCTTAACATAGTTAGGTAGGGGTTTGAATCCTGCAACTGCCCAGTGTGTGTGAGGCAAATGTCCTTTTTGGCAACTGGAAAAACACTCTACAGGATGCACATTCCCCTTTCTATGCACTGATGATGTCAGCACCCTATAAGTACAGCAGGAGAAGGGAAACCTCCCAGTAATCCAAATAACACACTCTGCTAATGCGTCTCTCTCAAGTGTCATAACATAGTTAGGCAGGGGTTTGAAACCTGCAAATGGCAAGTGTGTGTGTTTGGATGAGGGGAGTATGTGTGTGTGCAATTCTGTATGAAAGACATGTGCTTTTTGGCAATCAGGAGATCACACTACATGATGCACATTACCCTTTCCAAACACTGATGATGTCAGCACCCTACAAGTACAGCCGGAGAAGAGGAACTTCCTAGTAATCCGAATAGTGTGCTTCGCTAATGTTTTTCTCACGTGTCATGACATAGTTAGGTAGGGGTATGAATCCTGCAAATGGCAAGTGTATGTGTGTGTGGGGGGGTAGTAGGGTGTGTGTAATTGCAAGTGTGAGAGAACAGATCCTTTTGGCAAATACTACAATACACCAGATGCTGCATATTCCCCCAGTAAACACAGGGGATGTCACCACACTATCAGTACAGCCAAACAGAGCTACTTGCCCAGTAATGCCAATAGTGCGCTCTGCTACTGGGTCTATTACAACTGTCAGAGCACAGATAGGTATGTGTTGGAAACCCACAACTGCCATGTGCGGTTGTGTCACACAATATGACCATGTGTGGGTTGTTGTTCATAACAATGCATGCCATTGCCTAAACCAGCAATGACAATGCACACATGATGTATGTGTGTGACACATACACATATATACCTGTGACCTTCAGTAGTTACCATGTCTGACACTTGCCTCAAGTGGATAAATGGTATTCGCAATGCATAACAATATGACTGTGTCTTACTGTGCAGGGGCTGCACGTGGTATGTGTCTATACAGTGTGGGTTGTATATGGTATAATACCTACAGCAGGGGATACACATCTGGTCTGGCCCATATAGTCTACACGTAGTCGATGAATAGGTGCTGCATGTTCCCACCTGTTGTGGGAGTGGTAACATGTTGTTCCACTGCAATTCAGTGACTACATGCTGAGAACCTTTCAGCTAGTGTGTTGTAGCTACAGTAATGCTCACACACAATGTTTGGCTGGATGCAGTCCAGCCATATAAAGACATTTCTTGAGACTGTCATATTGCCAGTGTTGTTAGGGAGGATAGGTGGGTTTCCTGTGTATGGGAGGGTTGTGTGTGCCAGGCTATGAACCAGAAGGCAGTCCAACACACTGTTAGCTGCTCATGGATAGGCCCTGATGCCTTGTGCTGTGCCAACAACCTGGAGGTGTGTGTATCTGTGGTGTCTTGAGATACCACCCCCCTGTCCATGTGTGTTACATGTGTAGGGGATGACAGGCATGGTATTAGGTATAACCTGGCAGTGATGGGTTGCACCTGTGAGCCGTGAATCAGGAATCTGGTACTGCACAGATATTGCAGTTCACCGTGCTGAGGACAGTGTCCAGTGCATGCATCTTGCGGTGTACACTGCTGGTGTTGTGTAGCATCACTGTTAGTGTCCTAACCTGTGTGATACCCGCGGAGGTGGCTATGTAATCCGTGTCCTGCAGCAAAAGGCACTATGTGTGTATCAAGGGGCTTCACCAATATACAATGGCCCATGGGTGTCACGTGCAAGCTGCCCCTCGCAAATCATTGTGGCTTCCCTAGCATGTAAGCACACATTGGCAGCCATTGGATACCCTATGAATGACATTGGAGATTGAGCAGAATGTAGACATAGAACACCCTTCCTACATATTGTGGTAGCATACCTGGTGAGGGTATGATGGCAACCAAGATCAGGCTCATACTGGCCCGTGCCACATGCTGAGAGATCCCTTCTATGTTCCCTATCATGTAGTCCAGGGAGGTATGTCTCAGGTCATCCATAGTGGCATGGTCAATGACTGAGTCATATGTGTCCATGCCTCTGACTGACCTGTATGCATGTGTTTTGTGGTGGACCATAGTGCCCCACAGGCATATCACTATGACCTTCACCATGTACAGCCTGTTGAGCGGGACCCCACTGCAGCGGCCAAGAGAGGTACCTAACACATCTGTAGCAGGTGTGTTGTGTAGCCCTACAGGCTGTGAGTGTGTGGCACACGGGATGTGTGTGCCATGTGTGGCATGTGCTCTGTTCTGACGTAACGTATGCCTGTGTGCCAGCTGCGGAGGTGTGTGATGATCAGGCAGGATGCTATTCTGAGTCTCCAAGTATGCCCCAGTGTGTTCGGATTGCTGTCAGTGTGGGTCTATGTCAGACTGGTATTGTAGTCACTGTAGTATGTCATGCCACCTGACAGGGTATGGCAGTACTGGGTTCAGAGTGCTCAGTCCCCAGATTGGTTATGTGGTGGCATCCCACACATGTGTTGTATGTTCCTGGCCAGGGGAGAGGGTTGACTGCATACATATGGCAGCTGTGACATTGCCACATGACTCACATAAACCACAACTGGACCATAGAGGTGATTCTCAGGTTACCTTTGCACATGCTACCATAGTAGTGTGATTGCCATGGTTATTACCAACACATAGGGCCAATGGGGAACAACATACTGAAGGTGAGTATGTGTGGGTGTACTGCTACTGATTTCATAGCACTGGCATATATGACTGCACATGTGGGTAAATGCCAGGTAAGTCATGTGCAATGTGTCACAGGCAACGTACATGCGAACAGGACAGACAGTGACGTTCTGTCATGTGGAAACTTGACATACGTATAGTACACTATGCAGATGTCACTAGGAGACCACAGACGCTCTGTAACTCTGCATTGCAGGTGGAAGCAGTGTTCCAGGGAACCCCAAGCATACATGCATGCAAACAAAGCTACAGTAAGCAAGGCTGGAAGTAGTCCATTGTACAACAAAGAAGGGGTAACACTTAAGTAGGTAACAGTGCAAATATGTAGGCACTATCAACATGTACCCAGGAATGCACAGCTCAGATGTCCATGGTAGAACTGATATTATGTCATAGTTAATTGTGATTTGTATTACACTGGTACTGCACACATATCAACATGCTCAAACATCCACATTGCATAGTCGTTGTGGGAAACTTGCCACCATTAATGTGCATGTCCATCATTGCATATCACTACTTGCATTAGCTTCTCCCCTGCGTTACCTATGTATGTGGCTATCTGTTGACATCCTTACCACCGGTATGCAATAATGTGCAGCTGTTACACTATGGTACTTACTATGGGTGTAGATAACAATTCAGGACAGTCATACAGTTACTGCATCAGGCATGCTGGGATATACACACAGTCATATCAGCACACTGTACTGTTACCAACATGATACTAGTAATACACTTCTATGTAGTCACCCTGTGCATCAGCAACGTGTTTACCTGTTCCTGCACTGATGTTGGAGATTGCAGGAGGTGGCACAGTTTCATCATATGCACAGGGTGTGAATTAGGTATGCCTGAGTCTGCCACTGATACCACCAATTGACATGTGTGTATGTGTGTTGGTGAGGGGCAGCAGTACAGAGTGGGGCACTGTTGGTGCAGTGTGTGCATGTATGTGGTAGCCCTAGGTGTTAACATTTCACATGTGTGTATGCATGCACACAGTTCCACCTCATGGCTGCCATATACTGGAGTTTGTGGACAGCCACAGACTGCACCTGGCAGGTCATACAGATCAGTGTCTGTGGGCACGGACACGGTACCTGTGCCTGGCAGGAGTGCTACAGACCGTATCCGGTACTAAGCCAGACTGGGTACTGTCATCAGAAGTGGAAGTGTGTTGACTGGACACAGGTCCCTGTTGGGACTGTCCAGAGCCACGTGCACGTGTTCTCCTGGGGCATTCCGATGACAGCACAGACCCAGCATTGCTAGGGCTGCTGCTGGCACTCTGGGTGTGTCCGCGGGCCTGTTGTCGTCCGCGCTGACTGCCAGCTGCTGCTTTTGCTGGCATATGGCCACGTCGACACCACAACCGTCCACCATTGCCCTGGCTCATGGACATGTGGTTGTGGAACTGCTGTAATATGTCCCCACAACGTCTGTCTATGACATCGGTGAAATTATGGATAGCATCCGCAATGTCATGCATACTGTTAGTCATGGCTGTGCGACATGCTCTCAGCTCCCTCAGACCCTGTCTGGTGTACCTTTCCATATGCGACTGTGCCTGCATGACAGCCCGAAACATAGCTGAGGTTGACAGACCTCTTTGGGCACGTCTGCCAAAGGCAGTACGCCCACAGATGCTCCCACGAGAACCCATGGGCAACTGTCTGTGTGGCACCATCGCAGGACCCTGCCCATGGCTGCTGTGTGGGGAAGCATGTGCCACAGATACCACATTACCCTGGTCAATGCCCACTGTATCCTGTCCATCATCTAGGGACAACGGTGACATAGGATGTACTGGCAGGATGACTGTGCGCAGTGATGGGGTTGACAGCTGTGTACTGTCAATTGGCTGACCAATGACGGACCCTGACACACCTTCCTGTGCCATTACACAGATATCATCATTATCAGTACCTGTGGCACCAGATTCAGGTTCTCTGCTGCAGGACACCAGAGCAGCACCAGAACCTGTGGGAGGAAGACAGGAAACACAGTTTACAATCTACACAATGTTACCAGTGATGCACACATGCACACAGGCACACATGCACACATGCACACATGCACACGTGGACACAGGCACACATGCACACATGTACACATGCACATGTGGACACAGGCACACATGCACACATGCACACATGCACACGTGGACACGTTCACACGTGGACACGTGTACACATGGACACATGCACACATGCACACATGCACACGTGCACACATGGACACAGGCACACATGCACACAGGCACACATGCACACGTGGACACAGGCACACATGCACACATGCACACGTGGACACAGGCACACATGCACACATGTACACATGCACACATGGACACAGGCATACATGCACACCCCGCGGTATACACACAGAGCACTACTGAGTTACATTAGTATTACTAGCACTATCAGGACTATTATAGGTATTGTTAAAACACACTCACCAGCATGGATGGGCTGCCTTGCTGTAACACCGGAGGGACCTGCAGAAATGAGGAGATTAATGTCAGTGGGCACAACTGTGCCATTAATACTGCATATGATACAGTGCAGTAGTACACCAGTTGCCTTTCACATGTCAGCTGCTGATACTGGCAATATCACACCTGCACAATTACATACTATGTTGACAGCTACATACCACGTACACACCTTACACATGCATACACTAACAGTGTACAGAACAGTTAAGTGTACATATGGCATATTACCTGCATGCTCCATGTCGTGTTGCTGTGTGGACCCAGCCTCCATCATGATGCAGGTGTGTTGCTGTTGATGTTCCGAGGCTGGAGCCACAACACTTAGGAGTAGCCCCTCCAGTCTGGTGAGGGGGGGATGTGTGGCCACCCCACCTCCTGTGGCGACCTGTTGCCTGTGGATATCCGATGCACGCTGACGGACATTTCTGATTAAATCACTGCAGTGATGTCATACCTGCTCATATGTCCTATTATGCGTTCCAATGTCATTTACCCTACGGACAAGGTCTTGCCACAGTGCAGCCTTCTCCTGCTGATTCTGGCTGGTGCGGGAAAACAGTATGTCATAATCCCACACCAGGCTCTGGTGTATCTTTTCATCTTCTGCAGCAGAGTAGGCAGGATTTCGCTGACACGCCATGTCCCTGGAAGTGAACACAAACAGGATATCAGCAGATTATGTCAGCAATATATGGCACACATACTATACATGATACTCAACTGTAGTGATATACTACTACTCCCATATGTAGCACGTGTGTGTTTCTTGGTGGATACACAAGTACATGGCCAGATATCAGTGCTCAGCCAACACCTGTGCAACAATACCTGCCACATTCCATACAACATAGTAGCATGCCCCATCAGTCAGCACACTGAGACAGGTCCAATGCACAACCTCACTCTGGGGGTTCATACCAAGGTACTGTATGTGGAACGCCATCCACTAGTGTGATCTGGACACAAATTACTCGGCCTGGATGTACATATCCCACCACCACCACCACCAGCACAGTAGACTACTTTGATATATATGTGATTAGACAGATATTCACTTGTTAGGACTGACATGGTATCCATGCAGCCCACTGGGCCAGTGGAAGCCACAACCCACACTGCTGACCCCTTTGCAAATGCTTCCCACGGACATCCCAAAGAATGCATGGAACATGCACACACATTTCTAACCCAGACCCTATGCACAATGGTTAGGCATCCTGTCTGGTGGACCCCAGCCAAAGGCAGATTGTATAACGATAGAAGGAGGCTACTGCAGGACAGAGGAGATTCACATTAAGGGAAGGCATCTGTGGTCAGCACTGGTAATAAGCTACGGTCTCTCATAACAACATCCACGGCCTACTCTGGGAGGGAAATGGCCACGAACACTATAGATAACCACAAGGCCTTCTTCAGTTATGTTAGACATATGGACCAAATGCCTCAGATATGCTCTGAGTTACTACACACCTACTTAACATTCACTGAACACACAGATATTGACAACATTCTGGCAGACAGGTTCAGTGCACGTATCCCCCCTCCTTCTCCCCCACACTTAGAAATACTTATCACAGCTGAATGTAACCTCCCTATCATCTCAGATGTCCAGGTGAGGGCCGCCCTCAGCAAAGCAGAACACACAGCATCAATGTGACCTGATGGTATCCCTGGATGTGTGCTACGTGAACTCCAAGAGGACATACAACCGCATATAAGACTGATATTTAACCTTGGCCGTACTACGGGATATGTACCTGGACACTGGCATACAGCAACAGTGGTCCCACTCCACTAAGGAGGCACCTCTATTGACCCTGGCAACTACTGCCCCATAAGCTTAACCAGCCTGGTCTGCAAAGCTATGGAATGATTCAGTATGGGACGCATATACAGCGATATTGGGTACCTGCAGACACTTGATCCCAGCCAGTTTGCCTTTGTGATGGGCTGATCCTGCCTTTTGAACCTGGTTGACCTTTCAAAACAGTCACTACATCCATTGATGGGGGCAACGCAGTCCATATAGCCTACCTGGACTTGCCTAAGGCCTTCAACACAGTACTCCACTCAGGCATCATAGACAAGCTCATTAGCTTACATGTTACTACATATGTCACATGATGGGTTGCACACTGGTTGACATACAGAATCCATAATATCGATATTGCAGGAGCCATGTCAGACTCAATGCCAGTCACATGTGGTATCCCACAGGGCTCTGTCCTAGGACCCCTCTTATTTGGCATTTACTTCTCAGATGTGAAAGCAAACATGTGTGGGTTGTGGATGACAAAGTTCTCAGATGACTGCAAACTAAGCGCCATAGTCGTTACACCAGCTGACACACACATCCTACAGACAGGCCTCACTGAAACGGACAACTGGTGCCAGGATCATGGCCTAACACTGAATGACATGTAATGTATAGTCATCCCCTTTGGGTGGAACTACGTGCACACAACATATCACATGGACATACCTATAGATACAGACCTATGACACATATGGAGGGTTCACAGTATGTAGACTATTAACTTGTTACTTTACATTACCTGTGTTTGTCACAGCTGGTTGCGTTACCGTTACTACAGCTTCCTGCTGCTGCGAGCCCAGCTTGGTACTGACACTGCTGACAGCTTCAACTTAGTTTGTGTATCATGTGTTGTTGTTTGTGTTGTTATTTTTTATTTATTTTTTTTTCTCTCTCTCTCTCTCTCTCTCTGTCTGCCTCCAGACAGTGCAATGAAAGTATTGCATGTGTGGAGTGTGAGTACAGGATGCATTTGTAGGTATCTGCATAAGTCCATGTGATGGCCTCTGCACCAATTGTAAGCCAGCATTTGCTAATTGCATGCAGCCAGTTGTGTACTGATTGCAGTTCTCACTGTGATTTCAGGACAGTGCTATAAAAGGGTATGTGAGATAGGCGTTGCCGTTTCAGATTGTAAGGGTGGGGACCATGCTGGTATGCTATGGACACTGTTCTGTGAGTGTAAAGGTTAGTATCTCTCTCATGATTCAGGCTGTGTTGTAGATTCACATTTCTCCATTCCTCTCTCCTGTTTCCTATAGTAAGTGTGTATGCACACTGACACCTACAACTATATATATATATATATATATATATATATATATATATATATATATATGTAAATATACATACATTTATATATGTACATTAACTGACATTATTACCTACTAGCTACCAACTAGCATGGCTGTTTCTGTTCACACACTACTATTATAGAAATCCACTCGATTTGACAGTAAGTATACATGACATGCTTTGTGTACTACACATCCTATATTCCCTTTACATTCATTCCTACTATTACATGATATATTTATTTTAGCACAATGTTCTTGAATAGCAGTCATGGCTTAGTGGTAGGTCATGCAGACTACTGTTTCCAAGGTCCTGGGTTCGGGACTGACAGTAGGATTTTATTTTGCTTTTGCACTGACTACAGGACCTGTCAATCAGAGTGGCTAAAGCACTTTTAAGCAGTTGTAACTGGGTTAGCGCTGGTTTGCGCGGAGCTCCCGCATGCGCACTGGCGTTCAGCTCCGCGGACACCCGCTTACAACCGCTTAACAGTGCTTACTCTGGCGCACACCCGCTCTATTTTCTTTGAAAGAAATGAAAATGGGGAGACAGGAAAGTGGTGAAAAAGGGGTCACAAAGAGGGTAAGACAGTAGGGAAACAAGCTTGGGTTTTACAGGAGGGATGTAGGTAAGGCCCATAGCTGCCCATTTCTTCATCAGCAACAGCTGTGCATATGTTTGTAATTTGGTGTGACATTTGAAACCTTCCACCCCTGAGAGAGGTGTCAGGACAACAATAATACTTGTTGTACAGCCAATTGTAATTGATAGTTTCCATGTCCAACAGACATGTGTGCTGAATGGGCAGCTATGTATGGGGCGTAATTTTTTTGTGGGTACAGAGTGCCCTTTTTTTTTTTTTTTCAGGTGAGAGTGGTATGTCAGGTAAAGGAAGTCGGTATAGCTGGGGAGGTAGGTTGGGTAGGTCAACAGACAAGACAAACAAGACGCATACAGGGGCGGTGTATGACACATGTGGGGGGGGGGGGTTACACAATTGACAGGGACGGATGTTTGGATATCCAGAGCCCATGAGCCCACAGTTGGCAATAGTGGAACTGATATCCCCACCCATGGGCAGTTGCCACTGTTCCTTCACTGCCCAGGACGGGGCTGTGCTAAGGGCTGTGTAGGCCGGGCAACAGGCATTCCTGTAAGTTGTGCCACCTGTGCCTCAAGCTGGCGTAGGGGCCCAAGAACAGAGTCCCGGATCTCCCTACGCACCACAGTCCGGACGCTATGAAGGGTGAGTGGTGGTTCTTCTCCGGCCACACTTGCAGAGGGGGGATGGGCCCCATCCCCTGCAGCACTTCCACCTGTAGGTGGCACAGGGCCACCGGAGGAGGGTCCAGACTGGGCACTAGTGCCAGGTGCACTCGCCAGCTGAGGTGGGACAGGTGGGTCCACAGGAACCCGCCTTCCCTGTCATCCTATGTTTTGCATTATGTCATGATAGTTTGGGTTAGTAACATACAATACCATTCGCAATTAGTTGTAACAGCATGCATTAGTATTCCCATTAACCAAACACCCAGATATTCACACCATTGAACAGCGAGCATAACACTTGCATAATTTGAACAGCAATACATAGTCCAACAACATGCAGGGTTGATTGATGGCAACAGGCCATCAGGTTTGGATGTATGAACAGGGCAGATGCATCAACGTACATGCAAATATTGATAACCCAACAGGACAAATGTCCAGGGGTGTTAATTGTGATTGCACATACCAATTTCACGTGGAATGGATTATGTGTGGTTATAGGGTGGGATGAAGAAAATATTATTAACATCTCTGAATACCAATACATATGCTGTACAATTCTATTAGCTGCAGAGATATACACACTACTGTTCTAACTACAGTTTCCTATATGATAACTACTTCAATTTGGTGATAGGACTGTTACTGCTACATCAATATACATTTTATTGTTATTCATACACGTTCATATCTGGCTTTGTTCAGCTACATCATCCTGCTACATTTGCTTTATATAGCTATAGACAACTGTGAATGTTTGGTATTTCAGACAATCATACTATCTGCATATTGCAGACTGAGAGCAACATATCCAGATTTTGGGATACACATTCCAGCTGCAGCAACACTTTGAACACATTTCGCTGTTTGGTTCTGCTTGTCACATTCATTTCATTCAATACTGACTGCAGTATACTTTATTCAGGGGTTATTACTACTTTATTGGTGGATTCATAACTCTTTCTCACACTCTCTCACTTGTTTTCATTTTACTATTCAGGATGGTACTTACTTCTAGGCTTTATTGACATGTTTTACCTGTAGTTATTACAATCCTTTCCAGCAGTCTCACTTCTGTCATGTTTCAGTATTTCAACAGGGATATATTTCACACATGTGATTTGCTCATCTTCTGCAGCTGTACTTTTCAGCCTGCTGCAGGTTGTGTACTATTATATTACACGTGGGGCATCTTTATTTCAGACATTTTCATTTTTCTGTTTGGATTACAGACTGCAACACGCTTTTGTAATCAAGCAATACTTGCAAACACTCTTACACTGTTACTTGCACATTTTATTACTTAGTGACTATACTGCACTCTTTTGCTAACTGTCATACTTTTATATTTCTTTACAGTTACTGGGAGAGGATTACTGACCTGCCTGGTGGCGCAACCGCACCAGCCTATCGCCATAGGCTCTGCGGTTCGCAGAACGGACACCTGCAGCTGTAATATAAATGAAGTAATATTGTAATACACATCTCCATAATTTCAGCTAGTTTAATTTCTTACATACATAATTAAATGTTACTTACTCAGTAGTGGGGCGTTGGGCATTTGCCGGGCCTCCTGGATCCAAAGGTTCAATTGGTCCTGCTTACGTCTCTTCAGGTCCGCATGGTGGTGACGGACCTGCTCACCAGTCCTTGGAATCCCTGTGGCACTGGTGAGATCATGGGCCAACCGGTCCCACGCCTCAGCTCTATATGCTCCCCACAGGACCTGGCCCTGCATGAGTTGGGCCTCATGATTGTGGACTAGGAGCCAGACCATATATCTGGACTCCTCAATGCCCCACCTCTGTGCTTGAAAGCAACTACCCTCACCTACTCCTGACATTCTGGCTGCAAGTTAGTTCTACAATCGTTTATGCTGTGTATTCTCGCCTATGAGGCTTATATATATGCCGTTTTTCCCGCACTTATCTGTGATTGGCCATTTTGGAATTGTATCAACTTCACAAAACCTGCTTTGTCATGCTCCACTTTCTATTCATTCCTATATATTTGCTATTACTGCATTTCTAAGTATAGCTGTCATGGCTTAGTGGTTCAGTACCTTGACTATGGTGCATGGTATCCTGGGTTCAAACCTGACCACTACTTTTTATATTTTATGACTGTCTAGACAGGCTAGGGGGTGTGTCTGTGTAAAGGCAGTTTTGTTACAGCTTGCTCAACGTTGCCCGTCGATTAGCTTGTTGGCACGGTGCGCAGCTCCACGCAAACGGGTTACGCTGGTTTACGCTTCATTTGGCTGTCAGCACGCATATTATGCTCAGCTCAGCTAGGGGCACACAGTTTCAGCGTGTTAAACCACGGCTCTCCTACGGGCACTCATTCTGCACCTGTTGAACCGCTGCTCACATACGGGCAGATGCACTCCTCTTGTTAAACTGTAGCTCAGCTATAGGCACATCTGGCATTTTTTCTTATTTTATCTCATATTTCTTCTGAATAAATGGCCTATTTCATTACATTTTACATAAAATATAATTTTATATGTGTACATATATGTCAGGGACTTGTTTTGTGCTTATTTTGCTAAAAATAAAAATTGATGTTGTGGGGGCTCGAACCATGACTGCCTGCTCTTCAGCCGACATCTCTACCGCTATGCTATTGCTTTTTGGCT
>NC_056731.1:495803210-495833210 GCF_019279795.1 Protopterus annectens | reverse complement strand
CTTTTCTGTTTAGTATAATTGTTTTTTTTTAGTTTAACTTTTAGTATAATGTCTATAGTCTATAATTATAATACTATATTTTTCTTTTAACCAATGCTACCTCTGTACTGTTATTATACATGTCTTTTTTATATATATTGTTAACTTTGTCACTGTTCATGCTTGGAGCTTTTCTCCCCGGGCCTCTACTGAAAATGGACATATATCCAGTTAGACTAGCCCGGTCAACAAATGTAAAATAAATAAATAAATAATAAATGTATGTATATAAAATATGGTTGTATAGGGCATAGGGAATAGGATGCTCCTACTACTTCTTACCCCTATTTTGACTTGAAAGGTAACCCTTTATACAGAGTAAGTGAAGAAAGGGAAGGAATTCTGCATCACTTACTAGTGCCAAAACCTTTGGAATGGTCTTAGATCAGCTGAACTGTGGCATTTTAAGCCAAAGTCTTAAAAGGTCTGGATCTCCTTGCCTGTTCTTAAAAAAGCCTTGTTGGGTTCTTTTGAATGAATTTGGCTAAAAGCTGCTTAAGTCACATGGTAGGTATTTTTCACATAAAGTTTCATCTCCAACTGAAGTAGAGAAATTGGTGTATAGCTCAAGTGATCTACTAGATCACAACTGCCTATGTGTTATAAGACAACAGAGGACAGTCATGCTGATGGGGTTAGGCATTTTTGCTACTCTGTTTGCTTAAACAACTGGGTTAGCCACTGTGCTAGAACATACCGATATTTTCTCTTCTGTCCCAACCTCCTTGTTACTGACCACCAGCTGCCACTATCTCTGCTCATTTAGTCACATAGTCTTTCAGACCAGACTTACCTTCCCATGGGTTCAACCTGGCCCATGTCGGGGTCCAGTCAGGAGATTGAAAACACAGGTGCAGCATCTTAATATTGCTAGGGAGTGTGTCCTAACTCCTTCCACCCCAGTCTAACCTAGGAAGCTCCTCAATGGCTGCCTTTGGGAGGTATATGCACTCTTCAGAGCATGTACAACCTCTTAACCAAGTGGTAAACTGCTTGCAGAGCAAAGCTCACATGGGTCTTAATGCTGTTATCATTGTGGTCTAGGCAGGCTCACTGCTCCCAGAACATGAGATCCAGCTTCAGCTGCACACTTACCTCCTCCTGTGCCTAGTACCTCCAGCTCATCTGCTACTTGTCGAACAGGGGTCACCTGGGGTGCCAGCAGAGCTTTATACCACTTGACCATGGGACTGAAAGGAAACATACAAATATGCCTTTTGGAATTCAGTTCAGAAGACATATGGTCTAGGGACTGCCTGACTACCTGAGGTGATATCTTTTTTACTGTACTAATAGATTTAGAGCAAAATGCTCCTTCTCTATGATTTGTGGAAGGCTTATTTGCAAGGAAAAAGTTTCTTGGTCTCACAAGTTGTTTATACCATTAGACTGGTATAGTGACTGAAATGGAGCAGTCATACAGTGATTAATTAATTGCAACAATATCATATTGATGGGCGGAATCTATAACATCAGGAATCATCCTTTCACTTCATTTGTCTTTTAAACTAGCAGTCAGAAGTTGAGAAGATATGAAGTTTTACAATCTGTGAATAAGTTGTCATGTTGACCCTTTGTCATTAAAATTCTCTATTTTCCAAATTTTTCTCTGTAACTGGAATATGATTTTCTTGATCAAGTAATTGCCTGCTCATTTGGTTCTTCTGTTTATTTAAATGTATTAACAACCTTTTAACTAACTGCTTAAACTTTTCTATTTAATTACCCATTCTTTGATGCACTCACTTCACAGATCAATAAGCCCTATTGCCTCTCATGATCTATCAGATTCTCTATGTAGATTGGCACCAAAATGCCACAGATGGATGATAGGGTGAAATGATATCTATGTCAGAGATTTCCGCCACTATGTAATTGTGGTCAGAAAGAAGGGATGAGTACTAATTAACTGATATAAATCTACATAGCTTATTTGAGCTGAAGAAGTTGTGATCCAATTTCCTAGCCATGCTTAACATAGGGCATAGATATGTAAAGTCACTTTTCATATTCTGTAAAGCTATCCAGGTCCCTGTTGTGCTGTGGTATTTCTAGTTCTGCATTGCCTGTACCATCTTAGAACATTGATAGTGACCATGATGAATCCTTCCAAGATGAGTCAGCAGCTATATTATAGTCCTCTTCTAAAAGCAACAATGGGTGCTTGTTTATTAACCATTCCTAGAGATGGGCAAGCCAGGGACATTTGAAGAAGAGCCAAACCTGAGCAGAGTCAACGGCCAGAGCTAACAATGAAAAATGTGCATGGTGGGTTAGGGTTACAGTAGTTACTTATTCCAAGTGCTTTCCTCAAGGGAACAATCAAGTGTTTGCTCTACGTTTACAGAAATCCTCTCTTTAGCAAGAAAATATCTCATCAAAAGGCAGTAATTAAAATTGCAAATGTACACTGTAAGTTCACAAGAAGTCTTTGCTAATATGTGCATGAGTGCATCTAAAAGTAAGAAGAAAAGGAGCACACAGGCAGACTCAGTAATAAACAAAAACCTAACTTGCCACAAGACTACCTGAGGAGAAGTTAATGCGCCAGTTACTTCCCAAGGGCATGTTTCACTCTTATCTTTCTCACACATCTCCTGTATCAAGCCAGGTGAGTACAACTACACCACAAATACTATCAGCTTGAATTTTATCTCTTGCTAAACCATGGATAAAAGAAAAAGTGATTAACTTCTCTTTCTCTCTCTTTCTTTCTCGGTAACACACAATGTTTCAGTTTCCAGTGTAATGAAGTACACATTCCTCTAATTTACTGGCCCTTAACCACTAATGAAATCCTAAGTGGTGTTATGCATTCAAGCATCAAACAGTACAGCCCACAAATAATTTAACTCTATTTTCTTCAGCTGTTCTGTTGACGCAAGCCTCTTCTTTAGTAGTCGTATAACTGATAAGCTTACAGCAGTGAGTGAGCAATTTACATGGTGTAAGATGATTGCATTAAAAGATCTGCAATATCATGTAGACATGCACCAAGGAGGTTGTGAACTGTAAAATCAACAAAACATGCATATATATATATATATATATATATATATATATATATATATATATATATATATATGGATCCCTACCAGATTATCAAAGTTTCAAAACTTTGAAAGTCCTATAGTCAAAACCTTATGATCGAAGTTTTGAAATTTCAAACATTTTAAATGGAGATCGTGGTACAGCACAGAACAGGAAATTTTCCCCTTTCCACAATGTATTGTAATCTCAGAGCTGGTATATTTAATTAGTGGGGGGGGGGGGGTGTGCCCCCTTGCAAAAACAGTAAAACTAGAATTTTTTCATTTTTTTTATTTTTTTTTATTCTTCGAAGTTCCAAAACTTTGATCATGTGGTCTCAGCCATATTAATTTTGAAGTTTTGGAACTTCAATAATATGACATAGATTTATATATAAGCTGAGCTGGATGTGGCAGAGTTAAAGATGTTAAGATTTGCACTGGGTGTGACGAGGGTGGACAGGATTAGGAATAAGTATATTAGAGGGTCAGCCCAGGTTGGAAGATTTGGAGACAAAGCCAGAGAGGCAAGATTACGTTGGTTTGGACATCTGCTGAGGAGGGATGCAGAGTATATTGGGAAAAAGATGCTAAGGATGAAGCTACCAGGTAACAGGAAAAGAGGAAGGCCTAAGATAAGGTTTATGGATGTGGTGAGAGAGGACATGCAGGTGGTTGGTGTGACACAGCAAGATGCAGAAGACAGAAAGAAATGGAAACAGGTGATCTACTGTGGTGACCCCTAACAGGAACAGCCAAAAGAAGATGATGATGATTTGATATATATATATACATATATCGGCTGTTCCCGTTAGGGGTCACCACATCCATAAACCTTGTCTTGGGCCTTCCTCTTCCTCTTCGAACTTTTAAAACATCGACTTTTATATGGCCAAGACCATACGATCAAAGTTTCAAAAGTTCGAACACCTGAAAAAAAAAGGAAAACAAAACAGAAAAAAATTATCCTGAATACCCACACACACACACACACACACACACACACACACACACACACACACACACACACACACACACACACACACACACACACACACACCACCTGCTATTTAAATATACCAACTCTGAGATCACACTACTGTGAGGAAAAGGGAAATCTTCCTGTTCCGCCCTGTATGGACATCTCCATTCAGAAAGTTTGAAGATTTAAAACTTCAATCATATGGGCATGGCCATATGAAAGTCGAAGTTTTAAAAGTTCAGTCATCTGAAAGGAACCCACATACATATATACAGTGGATATAAAAAGTGTACGCACCCCTGTTAAAATGCCAGGTTTTTGTGATATAAAAAATGAGACCACAATAAATCATTTCAAAACTTTTCCCACCTTTAATGTGACCTATAACTAATACTTTGTTGAAGCACCTATTGATTTAATGTCAGCATTCAGTAAACACCTACCATCAATTAAAGAGACTCTGATTAACCCCAAATAAAGTTCAGCTGTCCTAGTAGGATTTTCCTGACATTTGCTCAGTTACCTGCTACAGCAAAAGCCATGGTTCACAGTGAGCTTACAAAGCATCAGAGGGATCTCATTGTTGAAAGTCAGGAGAAGGGAACAAAACAATGTCCACAGCGTTGGATATACCATGGAATACAGTGAAGCCAGTCATCAAAAAGGGGAGAAAATATGGGAGAACAATGACATTGCAAAGAATTGGATGTCCCTCCAAAACTGATGAAAAGACAAGAAAAATAACTGGTCAGGGAGGCTGCCAAGAGACCTACAGCAACACTGAAGGAGCTGCAAGAATTTCTGGCAAGTACTGGTTGTGTACTACGTGACAACAATCTCCCATATTCTCCATATGTCTGGGCTATGGGGTAGAGTTGCAAGACAGAAACCTTTTCTTACACAGGAAAACATCCAGGCCTGGCTAAAATTTGCAAAACGATACATCAAGTCTCCCAAAAGCATGTGGGAAAATGTGCTATGGTCTAATGAGACCAAGGTTGAACTTTTTGGCCACAATTCCAAAAGGTATGTTTGGCACAAAAACAACACTTTGCATTACCAAAAGAACACCATCCCCACGGTGAAGTATGGTGGTGGCAGTATCATGCTTTGGGATTGCTTTTCTTCAGCTGGAACTGGGGCTTTAGTCAAGGTAGATAGAATTATGAACAGTTCCAAATTCCAGTCACGTTTGGCCCAAAGCCTTCAGGCATCTGCTAGAAAGATGAAGATGAAGAGGAATTTCACCTTTCAACATGAAAATGACCCCAAGCAAACATCCAAATCAACAAAAGAATGGCTTCACCAGAAGAAAATTGAAGTTCTGGAATGGCCCAGCCAGAGCCCAGACCTAAATCCAATAGAAAATCTGTGGGGTGACCTGAAGAGGGCTGTGCACAAGAGATGCCCTTGCAATCTGACAGATTTGGAGTGCTTTTGCAAGGAAAAGTGGGCAAATATTGCTAAGTCAAGACGTGCCATGCTGATAGACTCCTACCCAAGAAGACTGAATTCTGTAATTAAATCAAAAGGTACTTCAACAAAGTATTAGTTTAAGGTTGTGCACACTTATACAACCAGCTTATTGTACATTTTTTATTTTTTATATTTTTCCCTAGTAGATTTGTTTATTTCTCAAGTGAATTGTGCAGGTTATAGGTCGCATTAAAGCTGGGAAATGTTTTGAAATTATTTATTGTGGTCTCATTTTTTTATATCACAAAAACCTGGCATTTTAACAGGGGGCTGGATTCACAATGGTTTGCACGGAGTCTAAGAGTAGAGTAAGACTCGATGCAGCCATCATGTCCGACGAGCGATCCAGGAACAGCCTGCAGGGGTGTGCAAGAGAGCTCCTAACACATCTCTTACACGGACAGGGCCGGGACATGCAAATTACCTCAGTTGCAGCTGAAAGGCATGCAAATGAGGTAGATTTTAGATTCAGGAAACCCGAACCTGTCCGAGTAAGAGTAGTGTTATCTGCAGAAATGTACTCAGTTGACAACTGAGTACCATTCTGCAAATAGCAAAACAGAGCCATGACAGCTCAAAATAAAGGTTGCATCCAGTAGAGGAAGCATGCCAATGGCCAAATATATGGCCACTGGCAATGTTTTCTAATGCAAAATGAAAAAAAAATTAATTTATTTTTTTTTGTCCGATTTCTGATGTTTAAGCATAGCGCAGCATTGCACTAAAGGGCTGTGCTCTAAAAAACAGAAAACTAATAATAAAAATCCACAAATGTGGATTTTATGTGAATTTGTAATGTACAATGCAAAGCAAAGGCAGGCTAAAGACAACATGGCTACCGAGTAGGGGTTGCTAAGGGGGGAACCCAGTCTAAGAGATGTAACCAAGCATTAGTTGGCAATCCTATGCAAATGAGGGTAAGGATAGTGAATCCCAAGTCTACATAGCAAATGAGCACAGTCAGTGGAGTGTAAGACTAGGATAAGGGGAGTAAGGGGAGTAACAGAGTAGGATATAGGTGACATCATGAGGGGGGGTATGTATGAAAGAAGCTAATCTCATTGGAGGAGAGTGGCATGTGTTAGCTGTCAGTTGCTCATCACTGGAAGAGGTGTGTCAGTAGGTATCCTAGCTAAAGTCAAGAAATAGAAGGTGCACACTGTGTCCGCCCCCCCCCCCCTGAGGGAATGGAAAGGAAAAAGGAAGCACAACAAACAGTAGGAAGTTACCCAGGGAGAGTCAGCAGAGCTAGCAGGTGGAAATAATCAGAATCAGGCAATCACACAGGCAGTACACAAACCCAGCCCAGCCCAGCACTTAAAACTCTGAAAACAACAGCCTATTATGTTTCTGTCAAGAGACACTGCAACACTGGAGTTGACTAAGAGAAGTGAATACTTAAAAAGCTTAACTGACAAAAAAAATGTTAGTGCCTGCAGTTGCAAGCAGTGTCTACTGTTATTAATATCAGTATTCATTGTGTAATACCCCACCTCTATACATGACGGCAATACTTTCTAGAGGGAGTGAGACTGACACAGTTAACATACATTGCACAATCATGAACTTGCATAGAACATATTTAAGAGCTATGGCGTCTGCCCCACTCAGATATGCTAGTGTTTGTAGTGCCCTGATACTGTGTGTGGTTTGTAAAGTGCCTCTGTAACGTTATTTTTGCTAGAATGACTGCTTCTCTTATCACTGTCATGTAATGCAATTCCACAACACTGGCTGTTAAGGATTCACAGAACAGGCTTTGTCTAATGGCTTTTCTATTATTCCTTTACATTTCTTCATTGTAAGGAATGATATATTTATTACCACATCAAATTATTTTATATCTGCTGTAGCTTAGTAGTAATTCATGCAGTCTAGTGTGCCCAAGGTCTGGGGTTTGAGAATGACAGGGGTGTTTTATTTTGCAGATGAGCAGACTACAAGCCTTTTAGCTACAGGTAAAACGTTGAATAAATCAACTATGGTAGTGGAACTCAGTCAGCAACATTCTGAAAGGTTACACTGGGCATGCTCACACACATAGGCCATGTCAGAGTATAGCAATGATCCATACCTATCAGGCAGTTACAGGTGTCAACCCAGAAACCACACACTATCCAGCAATCTGGCCTGTGCACACAGCTATATGACAATAGACACATATACAATATAGTCGAACCCTGTCATAATCACATCTTTGCTGCAGATACCTAAGTTGTTCATAGAAAGTGGGAAAATGAAGATGATAAACACCTGCAAAGGGTATCATCAATAAACAGGTGTGAATCCTGAACATTATCATAGGTGCAGAGTCTGATCCTAGGCTATCTGCCCTAGGGCATGTACACACCTAGACAGAGTGTGTCTGGCATGTGCAACATGTCCAAGTTGAATACTGTGCATGTGAAAAGTAGGTCACACAAGATAGCCCATATATGTACAGTCCATTGTGCATCTGTGTAGCAGGGACACAGAAGATATCCCATGGCCAAACATACAATCACCCATACACCTGTCCAGCTGACTCACACAGAGCTATTGGACACCTTCCAACACACATGGCTCATTCCTGCAAGTACTGCAGACATTACCATGACCAGTCAGAAGATATCTGCAACCTACAAATGTGGCAGGTGAAAAGGAAACACCCAGTAAAGCATATAGTGCACCGTGTTAATGCCTGTCTTTGTAGTGTCATAACATAGTTAGGTAGGGATTTGAAACCTGCAAATGCTGTGTGTGTGTGTGTGTGTGTGTGTGTGTGTGTGTGTGTGTGTGTGTGTGTGTGTGTGTGTGTGTGTGTGTGTGTGTGTGTGTGTGTGTGTGTCACATCCTTTGAGAGGAGTGGCCTTTTTGTAGACTGTAGACACAATAAAGGAGCTACATTCTTCTTTGGAAAGTCTGGTGATGTCAGCATCCTACAAGTATAGCAGGTGGAGACAAATGCCCAGTGAAGCATATAGTGCACTGTGTTAATGCCTGTCACTGTAGTATCATAACATACTTAGGTAGGGGGATTGAAACCTGCAAATGCTGAATGTGTGTGTGTGTATGGGGGGTGTTGTGTATGTGTGTCATATCCTTTGAGAGGAGTGGCCTTTTTGTAGACTGTAGACACAATGAAGGAGTTACATTCTTCTTTGGAAAGTCTGGTGATGTCAGCATCCTATAAGTATAGCAGGTGTAGAAAAATGCCCAGTAAAGCATATAGTGTGCTGTGTTAATGCATGTCACTGTAGTAGTATAACCTGTATAGATAGGTGTTTGAATCCTGTAAGCGCTTACTGTGTGTGTGTGCAATTCTGTTTGAAAGGAGTGGCCTTTTTGAAGACTGGTCAAACACACTAAAGATGTGTATTCCTCTTTGGAAAGACTGATGATGTCACCACCCTAGAATACAGACGGAGAAGGAAAGCCACCTAGTAAAGCAAACAGCATGCTGTGCTAATACATTTCTCTCTAGTGTCATAATATACTTAGGCAGGGGTTTGAATCCTGTAAGGGCTGACTCTGTGTGTGTGTGTGTCATTCTTGGACAATGCGGTGTGGGTTTTGCTTTTACTATGTTATGACATGTTATGATTACAACAGTAAGTGCATTGCACACATCAGGTATCTGCATGGCAAATATATATGTGTACATGTTCCCTTAATCAGTACATAGGTGTGAAGCCTGCATACTACATTAATACATTTGTTGCCATTGACAGGTTGTGCCGCTGTTTCCCAGATCGTAGGTCACATATGTATGTATGTGACAGGGCCATCCACTGTCGTGATCCGTGGCCAGGGTCATCTGTGTTGCACACACCCATGACAGTTACTTAACAGTAGTGTGAGTGAGGGTATATGCCTGGGGTATATGTCAGACATGTTCATACACACCAACGACTGACAATAATAGACAGTCTTTATAGGTGTACAACTGCCTTGTGGATATGCATCCAGGCCTCTAATGTATCGTGTGACACACCTTGGAACTCCACAATACCTATGGATATGTGGATACCAAGGGACACATGACATAACATGAGGCTGTATGTACACATTGGTACCCAACATACATGTTGAGGGCTATCACCTATGTGGTACTGATGGGATAGTAAGTATAGTACATGTGGATGACTATGCCATAGTCGGCTTACTGCTATACAGCATGTATCAGATGACAGGCATCTGTCTGTATGATACCCTTGTGTAGGATATGTGTCCCTACAGTGCCCTGGTTGGAGCGGCGTGCACGTCCGCACATACACATTGCACTGGATAAAGCGCTGCTAAACTTTGGGCAACCCTATTTAGCTGGGTAAAGCACTGCTTAAATCTGGAGCCTTATATTTTCTTCAATAATAAATTGGCAATGTCACTGCTTTTTATAATATTTTAATCATATATGTCAGGTATTATTTCATATACTGATTTGAAACATAAAAAAGTAAAAAGGGTAGTAATGGGACTTGAACGCCTACTCTTTGGGCTAACGCTCTACCATTACACTACTGTTACTTGGCATAATTTGAATAATTAGTTCTTATATGCTATTCGCTGTCAAAATTGCTAACTGTGGTTAGGCAATGGGCACACCCGCACACACACGCGCAAATGCGGGCAGCCATACCTCTCAACTGTACAGATATTCGCAGAATGTCCAAATTTTTGCCTTATATTTTTGGTCCATTTTTCATAAAATTGTGGCTTTCTGGCAAATTATTAAAGATTGAAGTTAGAAAATAATGACAGACATTTGAGTTTTAGACTTCATATTATACAGAACATGCATATTAATGCAAAACCTGTTATTCTATCAACTTTCTAATTTGTAAGAGCAATATTTAAAACATGTCCCTATTTGTACCAGTTTTTTAATGGCTTTGTCCAGATTTCTTATTCTAGGAGGTTGAGAGGTATGCAGGCAGCTATATCGTGGATTAAAAATAAAAACTTAATATTTTACGTTTTATAACTTTGATTGGGGTTTCCAGTGTCAGGGAGTGTGCTGTTGGGTGCAAGTACATTTGAGCGACCTTGCTCTTGTGTGCTGACATTGTGCTTTGTAACAACTTGCAGGGGTGTGACCATTTAGACTGCTCAGCAGTTGGGCATGCCCCTGCTTTCATACTCAGTCTGTGTAAGAGTTACTGATGAGCCAGCGTGCCCTCATGAATATTCATGGATCACTGACGTCATACTGTTCAACTGCAGCCTCCGTGTAAGACTTATTAAGTCTTACATGGGGGATTCGTGAATCCTGCCCAGGGTGTGTACACTTTTTATATCCACTGTATATGTATATATGGATCTATGTTAAAATGTTAAAAATATTTATGGATCTATAACAAACCGAAAACACTCAAAAACTGATAACTTAAAATAAAGAATGAACACAAAGAAACGGCTGGAACTATAACAATTTATTGAGTGCTTTCATCAAAAAGTAAAATTGACTTCTTCAGAATAACCATACTAATTGTATTCATGCTTTATAAAGCCAGGCTACATCGTGTGACCATCGATCATAAACTGCATTCTTAAAGTCACAGCAACTTCACTTAGCATTTCAAACAGCCCACATAATTTTCAAAACATGTGCCTGTTTAAACACATCCTAAACATTTGTTTAGTACACATATTAAAACCCCTACCTATAAAATTGAATTAGAAAAATGTTTTTGTTAAAACAAGCAACCAAGCACAAGATAAATCCAGCTTACTAAAACTAGTTCTCTCATCTCCTGCACTTATACTAGCTTATTAGTCTAGCACTTTACAAGACTTCTTGTAGCAATTATTGTAGCACACAAAAGTTCTACCAGCACTTAACGGTCTACAAGGAAACAGATACAGTACGTATTATCAATGCCCCCCCCCCCCCCAGGCATGCTTAAGGTCAGTTCCCAGTGCTTTCTCCTATTAACCTGATGAACTTGGGCATCCTGAGGTAATGTAACAACTACCTCATGTGCACCCACAACCCCCTCTTCTTACCTCCCAACACACAGACTTGTGAGAGATGCACTTATATATCCAAACTGGAAGCCACACACTCTCCAGCCAAGACCGGAATAGCTGGTCAAGAGGAGAAGGTCAACACTTGCACCACACCACATGGAACACGTAGCCATCCAGAACACACACCAGCACTGCCTGCACATAAAAACACAAACCACACACCCACCTTCATGGAGGCTCTCAACAAAAATCTACCCAAGCAGCAGAGACCTCCAAGGCAGAAACGCACTCAACCACCACAACACAATACTAATCATGAGACACATAACTCTCCTAACAGTGTGCCACCAAACCAAAGCTCCTAAGGCAAAACAGTACGCCGAACACACTAGTCATAGGTGACCTGATAATGAGGCACACTGATGTCCCACTCACTAAGCCGAATAAGGAGAAAGTAACAGTCAGCTGCCTGTCAGGTGCCAGGATCCATCACATAACGCATGCTCTCAGGTCCCTCAACAACAGGTACAAATATGACTCTGTCATTGTACATGTGGGTGTAAATTATCTGAAATGTACCTCCCTGGACTACATGAAAAGAGACATGGGGGAGCTCTCGGATTATGAGCCCAAGCAGGTATGACCCTAGCCCTGAGCAGCATCCTACCATCACCCAGAATGATACCATAATGCAAGCAGAAAATGATTGATTTCAACAATTGGCTAAGTTTCTGGTGTCATTCTAAGGGGATCCAGTATCTGTCTGCCTGGGATGACATGATTGACAGACCTTGATGCTTTGCCAGAGATGGCCTGCATCTGTCACCCCGGGGTTTCCAGATACTGGCCAAGGCTCTTACCACCCCTATAGTGCCTTTTTTAGGAGGTGTTCCAAAGATCATATTACCACCATAACAGCTACAAATAAATGCAGTCTGAGGGTCATGCTGCTCAATGCTAGAAGTCTAAATCTCAAAATGCAATTGCTTGAAGCACTCCTTAAAATGGAGAACATTGACATTTGTGCTGTAACAGACACCTGGTTCAAGGCAGCAGAAAGCACTCCTGCACTACCTGGCTATAACTCGTTCTACACTTTTTGGCCCCAGAAATTGGACCGAAGCTCCAAATGCGGTGGTGTTTCCATATTCATAAAGGATGCGCACTCCTCCAGACTGGTAGCCCAACATAATGCATCAGAGATAGTTCAGGTGCAGCTAACACTGGGTAAGACAGCGATTCAGGTCATAGCCTGCTATAGGTCCCCAACCATGTCCCAAGACTAACACTCCATGTTCCTAAGCACCCTGGAGAATATTAGGGTCCAACCTAACAGTCTCTTACTAGGTGACTTCAACTACCCCTCTGTTAACTGGGAAAACTGCTCATGTACCAATACACTTGCCCAACATTTCCTGAAGTTCATTAGTTCCAATGCCCTGGACTAGCTCATTCTTACCCCCACTAGAGATAGCAACATCCTTGACCTGGTCATTACTAACCTGGGCAACCGTTGCTCTACACCAATAGTCAACTTCTCCCTGGTTAGATCCAACCACAAACTAATCACATTGAAAATCCACATCCCTCCCACCCCACCCCCACAAAGGTAGCCACCATGAAAAACTTTTCCAAAGCTAACTTTGGGCTTCTAAAAACAGAGGTGGCTAACTTCACGGCACCCATGTAAATGGAGAATAGTTGTATGACCACCAAATCCTACATCAATGCACTGTATGAACACGTACTCAAATGCATGGATCTCACCATACCCAATAGAACCAAGATGCTCTCCTCCAAAAAAAGGAAGCTAATCTGGTGATCCCCTGCTATAAACAAACTCTAGAACAGAAGGAGGAAACTGATGCAGAATAAGGTGAAGTCCCAAGACTGGAAAAACTCCCTTATCAGCCTCAACAAAAAGTTGAGATCCCTCATCAAATTCTCTAAAGCTAGCTATGAAAACAGAATTGCAGTAGATAGTAAAGAGAACCACAAGGCCTTCTATAGTTATGTAAAGAATCTCCACGGCAATACCCAGATTTGCTCTGAGCTACTGCAAAATGGTACCTCATATACCAAGCCAACAGATATTGCCAGTATACTGGCTGACAGATTCAGTGCCAACTTTACCCCTCCCCCCCAAAGGACCAATCACAATACCAGTAGATTGCCAGGCACCCAGTATTAATACTGCACATGTTAAAATAGCACTGTCCAAGGCCAAGAATACAGCTTCTATGGGACCTGACAAAATCCCTGGGTGTGTTCTACATGAACTACAGAGTGAACTGGCACCTCACCTGTGTGCCCTGTTCAATCACAGCCTCACCTCAGGCGTTGTCCCTACTGAATGGTGCACTGCTACAGTCATCCCTCTCCACAAAGGAGGTGTGACTACAGACCTTGGGAACTATTACCCCATTAGTCTGACAAGCCTGATATGCAAAGCTGTGGAATGCATCATCATGGACCTAATAAACAAGGATATAGGGAATCTCCAAACTCTGGATCCCACACAGTTTGGTTTTGTGAAGGGTATATCATACCCGCTCAACTTGGTCGACTTCTTTGAGTCAGTCACCAGAGCTGTGGATGAAGGCAAGGTGGTTCATACAGCCTACCTTGATCTGGGTAAGGCTTTTGATACCATTCCAAACTCAGGAATCACAGAAAAACTCACTAAGCTAGGCATCAACCCCTATATCACTAGGTAGGTTGCAAACTGGCTCACAGATAGAACCCACAGCATGAAAGTAGCTGACTCCAAGTCAGAATGCCTACTAGTCACGAGTGGTGTCCCACAGGGTTCAGTCCTGGGTCCTCTCCTGTTTGGTATCTACTTCTCTGAAGTCCAGGCCAACACGAAGGGACTCTGGCAGACAAAGTTCACATATGATTGCAAGATGGGAGCTATTATTACATCCCCAAGTGATGCTAACATCCTACAGAATGGTCTCACTGAGACCAACGACTGGTGTCAGAACCATGGCCTTAAGCTCAATGCCAAAAAATGTGTCGCCATTCCCTTTGGGAAACACCCAGTTCCCATGAATTACCACATTGATGGTAGTCCACTGAACACAGAAGGCGTTATAAGAGATCTGGGAACACAGGTTGACAGCAACCTCTCTTTTGATCACCACATTGCCACTGTGGTCAGAAAGTCCTTCTATGTGGCACTTCTCATTACTAATGGTTTTGCATCCAGGAAGAAAGAGGTCATTGTCTCCATCTACTCTTCCCTCATTAGGCCAATCATTGAGTACAATGCCCCATTTGGCATGTACCTCACTAGACACCTGCAACAACTGGAGAGGCCACAAAAGTACCTCACAAAGAGGTTCCTAGGCCTTAAATACTTGTCCTATATGGATAGACTCAAACAAATCCAACTATTCTCTGTCTCATATCGCCTACTTAGAGGCGATCTCTGCTTGATTTACAAAGCCATGTCTGACCCAGCTCTGTTAGAAATGCTACATCTAAAGAAATCACAGTCCCTCCACACCACACAATCCAGAGACCTCAACCTCATTACCACAATTAACAGAACATGCTGGAGGGACAGGTTCATAACCCAGAGGCTGCACATGCTTTGGAATAGACTTCCCATACATGTCAAGCAGTGCACCTCGCTGACCCTCTTCAAGATAAATCTTGATGAGTGGATGGGAAACAGAAAATTCATCCCAGGGACAACTCCAGTGGCTTTACTCGACAGAGGCACTGGGAACTAAGGTTGGGTGGCACTATGCCAGGGTAATCCTATGGCTAGGCTTGTAAAGGCCCCATGGCCATTAGCATACACACCTATGAACACACCTATGAGTGAGTCATATTACATTTTAAGTTAATAACCAGACCTGCAACAAGACACCTTAAAAATAAAACTCTGCCTTCAGTTTTAAATAAATGGTGATAGAAACCATGTTGTTTAGTCCTGGTGGACAAGTGGCATTCATTCTTAGTTGCCACAGTAACTCTTTATATTCTAAAAACAGATCCATAGGGCCTCCTCTATTACTATATTCAATTTGTTCTAAAAACATAAATCTAAATTTGTGATGAGGGAATTTATTAACATGCTTTGCTAAGGCATTGTTAAGATTGCCTTTGGTGATATCATAGATATGTTGGTAGATATGTTGCCTGAAAGCATTCTTAGTCTTTCCAATATAGTAGCTGTCACATTGCTGACATTTTGCAGTGTACAGTATATTCTTACTACCACAGTTACTTTTATGATTCAACCTAACTAGGCCATGTTAAGGAAATCTAATAATATCACCTTCCAGTATATGCTGGCATTGCAAACAATGTCCACATTTTTTCATCCACCCTTCCCCTTTATGCATTTTACTGTCCTTATTCTGTTCAAGAACATTCTTGAAACTTAGCTCTTTTTGATACACCACTAGGGGGATTTTTCCCCCATCTTAGTCCCAAATTGGTCATCACCTCTAAGAATGAACCAATTATTTCTCAAAATATCTTTAATCCCAGAAAACTGGGGATTGTATGTCAAAATCATGGCATTTTTAAATGTGCTAACACAATCAGTACTGGACATTAGCAGCACTATGTAAAGCACTGATGCTGGAGAGAATGAAAATGCTGACAAAACTGTGAAAACTGGTGGCAGATAGTGGACTGGATTCAATTATTAAACAGTAAGGTTTATAGAAGAAAGAGAAGCACATGATGAATCATCGATTTCATGGGCGGATGTGGTGGAATGTTATATTGTGCAGTCACAGGGTGTTCAGAATATGAGTGTAAGAACTTTACAATGTCTTGTCTGAAATGTTAACTGGATGTCCTTTGTATTTGGTGAAGAAAATACCGGTTATTATTCAAATGGGAAGTCAGTGGAGTATCTGATTACAGGAAGTTACAAACTGGTGTTATGCTTTAGCAGCTGCAGTGACTCATGAGAGACAAGTTATTAGTCAGAAAATGTCTGGTTGTGCGGATCTGAGGCAAAAATTGAATGCCAATTAAAAAAGTATGTTATTTAGGACACTGTACAACATTTTGGTTATACTATGAATTATGTAAGGACATTAGTGCATTTAAGTGCAGAACCTTTCTGTGAGGAAACTTGAGACAGTTTGCTATTTGGAAGAAAAATTTTTGTACCTCATGGAAAGCCTGTATTTAATAATTTAAGTGTACAGTGCAGAGTGACTGAGTAATTTAGAGCCACTGATATCAAGGAAATGTAACTGAAAGCATTTCTTCTGAACTTTGTCAGAATTATGACATTATAAAAGAGCTTGGTGACATAAACATGTGGAATGGGGGTGTGGGAAGTTTGTATTTTCAGGTGTTTTTATCATGTATGGAAATGGGGATGGGAAGAAAGAAATCATTAAATATTGGAGTAACTGAAAACACGTTTCTCCTGTGGAAGAACAGCTCATTTGATTAGGCTTGCATTTAATTTAGAACGAAACAATAAAATGTGTTGCATTACAGTGTAAGAATGATGATTCAGAAATTGTGATGGAAGAGCAAAATGAAACAATCTATGTGAATGAGGTGAGAGAAAGGAAATTGCAGGTGGGATAATAAAAGATGCAAAAGGTGGAAAGGGCTAATATAGATGTAGTAACTGTGGCTGTGACTAATATTAAAGATGAAAGGGGTAGATGTCAAGCTTTAGATGGAGATATATGTTTAGAGGACATACCACTTTTGAATATATCACAAAAAGAAACATGAAGGTTATGTGGAACTACTATAGGGAATTTTTGTGAAGGCACATGTTTGGGAACAACACTCTCCACCAAAAAAAAAAAAAAAAAAAAAAAAAAAAAAGAGGAAAAAAAAAAAACATTAAGGTGATAGGTCTTATAGTTGCTGTGTACTTGACATTTTTAAATTTATTTTGGATTCAGGAGGAGAACATTACGGCCCGAAGTCTGATATGGAAAAACTTACAAAAGTACTGGAAGAACTAAAAGTTATGGGAAATAAGAAATTTAAAGTAAGAGAAATATCTTAATATACAGACAAAACAGGAATATGGAAAGCTGACAATTGGAAAGAATGATATAAAAAGATTATGGAACATACTTAATATTTTATAACATGGGAAATTTTAAAGTAAGAAAGAAAAAAGCTATAATGGAGAGACAGTAACATTTTAAAGATATTTGGAGACTTCAGAACTTCTGTGGAGACTATTGCTAAATAAATTATGTGTGGAATGACAATGAAATACGCAACAAGAACAAAGGTTATGTATTGTGTCTAAAGCTAAAGAATCTATTGAACAATTAATCTATGTGAATGAGGTGAGAGAAAGGAAATTGCAGGTGGGATAATAAAAGATGCAAAAGGTGGAAAGGGCTAATATAGATGTAGTAACTGTGGCTGTGACTAATATTAAAGATGAAAGGGGTAGATGTCAAGCTTTAGATGGAGATATATGTTTAGAGGACATACCACTTTTGAATATATCACAAAAAGAAACATGAAGGTTATGTGGAACTACTATAGGGAATTTTTGTGAAGGCACATGTTTGGGAACAACACTCTCCACCAAAAAAAAAAAAAAAAAAAAAAAAAAAAAGAGGAAAAAAAAAAAACATTAAGGTGATAGGTCTTATAGTTGCTGTGTACTTGACATTTTTAAATTTATTTTGGATTCAGGAGGAGAACATTACGGCCCGAAGTCTGATATGGAAAAACTTACAAAAGTACTGGAAGAACTAAAAGTTATGGGAAATAAGAAATTTAAAGTAAGAGAAATATCTTAATATACAGACAAAACAGGAATATGGAAAGCTGACAATTGGAAAGAATGATATAAAAAGATTATGGAACATACTTAATATTTTATAACATGGGAAATTTTAAAGTAAGAAAGAAAAAAGCTATAATGGAGAGACAGTAACATTTTAAAGATATTTGGAGATTTCAGAACTTCTGTGGAGACTATTGCTAAATAAATTATGTGTGGAATGACAATGAAATACGCAACAAGAACAAAGGTTATGTATTGTGTCTAAAGCTAAAGAATCTATTGAACAATTAATTTTGACATGTAAACATTATAAATGTTTTGGCAGAAATTAAAAAAATCAGTATGATCCTGTAGTTTAGGAGAATAGACAAAGAGATTAAGCCTATTTTATTTATAATTTCTAGAATATATAGAACTGTAAACATGAACAGCTTATGAAATCAGATGTAGGACTGTAAAATTATATTAAAGAGAAATAAGAATGGTTGTGGCACAAAGATTAGGGGTAAGAGAAGAGAATAAAATGAAGATTGTTACATGTATAGAATATATAAGATCTGTAATTATTTTATGAAAACTGATGTGTTAATAATACTGAAAGTATGTGTGCATATAGCAAATGAATGAAGTAACACCTAAATAATATTCTCTTACCTTTTTGGAAAGTGACATGGGATCTTTTACATCTACATGAGCTACCACCCCACCCAGGCAGGTGGTATCTTATCCAAAGGATGACACACAGAGGAATGCAGCACCCCCTTATAGTGCACTGTAGCCGCAGCAATGGAGAGTGAATCGGAGTAAGTAATGTGCAAATAGAATCTCGAGATCTCACAGCATCAAATATGAGGGTGCTACCTTCTGAGCCACCAGCGATGCTCCTGTAAGCATATAGTACATATGGAGGGGTTCCATATTTTTTCATGTCAGACATTTTGCATTTTATTCCAGGAATGGTCCATGCTTGTTAATGGACTATAATGCTGAAAGTACAGTTAAGACCTATAGAATTTAACACATTTAGGACATTTTGTTAAAGAGAAAGAATTAGCATTTTTAAGCAAAGAATTTTTGTGTGCAGGTTTTGGTTACCCACAGTGGACCATCAGCTGCTCCTAGGGTCTGTTCTCATTTACAAGGCCTACCAAACCTGACTAGCCTCCCCTGGACTATTTCTGACATGCACTCTGGGATGGTGAGGAGACTGAGGCATTCTTGCATCATGTCATGCAGCTGAAGAGTAGTTGAACACTGAAAGACCTACCCCTTACAACCATCCATTCTTGTCCAAGGGAAAGGCAAACAATGGCGTTTTCTGGCATATTTTCTGTACCTTCATGTGCAACTCAGAAACCGTTCTTTCTTGACAGTATGCCTGGATGTGCACCCCCCCCCAGAGAATAGACAGACTCTTCCTCCCTGTCTGTTCCATCAAACGCCTTGAGTACTATTTGAACATGGGTCACCTGGGCTGTTGTCAGTGCTTTATCCCTCTATGCTACCAACACAGGCTAGCATTGCTGACGATAGTTAAAACTGGTGCCTTATCTCAGTGTTCTAGCCATTAAGACATGTCATTTGTTGATGATATTAATGTTAAAATGAAATAATTCATAATAAATGTAATATAAGCAGGAGTTAAAGAAAATGTAAAGGAAAATGAGGGAGTAAAGTTTTATATGAGTATTAGTATGAGTTCAGCTATGTTAGGGTGCTTTAATTGTATTAGAAGTAAATCATGACTTGCTTAATTACAGTACATGGAGTTAATGAAATGGAGAAGTTTGATTTGTGTAAAGACAGAAAATAAACTCACAGCATTAAGGACAGAAATAGATTGTTTTATTTCTCAGAGCACATAGACTGCATGGGAGATGTAAGACAACCCATTTTATCTGATCAGATTGCAGTGTGGGTTAATATTGATGAAAATGAAGAGATATTAAGAAAGGTAAAGGTGTAAAGAAGCTGATAGGAAAGGTTTAAAGAAGATGATAGCAGAGTGCATAGACTTGGAGGTAATCAGCAAGTGGGAAGTCAATTTTGGCTTAATCATTTAACAATGATGAACTGTTACATATGGAACAATGGTGGTTTGCATTTAAGGAAACATAAAGAGGACTTCTGGTTGATGTGAGCCAGACTGATCAGAGCTCCTGGACTGATTATCATTAAACTAGCTATACAGAGCCATAATCTGCATGCTCCACAATCTAATATACTACCAAAATGGTGGCTTACCCAGTTCACAATAACCTTCTTTAACATGACACTTATAAATGGCATGGCTCACCACTTCTATTAATCAGCTAACACTTTTTATGGACACTTTCCAATACAACACAAGTCCAACAGATAAAAGGATGCAATCAGTGGGTTGCAGGCCACATGAGTACCTTAGAGACCATAACCAAAGGCATGGCTCTTCATTTACAAGATGTGGTACACCAAATATCATTTATTTTGGATTTGGCTGAAGCTCTTAGCCAGCACACTGATAAGCAAGAGAATAGAAAGAGCTGGAATGACGCTAGCATCCTGGGACTTCGGGAAGGTGCTGAACAGCAGGATGTGCTTACGTTCATAGAGGTCTGAATTTCTACTACACTGGGCTTAAAATGCCTAAATTACTTCTGGAAAGAGCACACAGATCTCTCATGTCCCCTCCCCAGCAAGGAGCTCCACTAAGACCAGTCATTTTTTGCTTCCTTTTATTTCAATAGAAGAAGAAGGTGTTGCAAGCTATGCTTCAATTATAACTATTCCAAGCAGAAGAAAGTGGATGCCTCTAATCCACCTCTTAAATGAAAAGGGATTTAAGACAATGATACTGTGCCCTGTTCTTTTGAGGTTAAATTTACCTTGTGGTCTGCTGACATTTCTCTATTTCATAAGCAGAAGATGCAACTTACTACATGCAAGATAACCTGTTGATATCAGTTATGTACAACATGGAATGGTCCTTAGCCTTAACAGTGAGAGCCCGTATGACAGTGGACACTTCCTTAAAATTGCCTCATCACAAAAGATATAAGCAGGTTGCCAACAATGAGCCTTTGAACCTGGATTAGCTTGTTACATGAAAGCAGTCCTACGATCTTTGTCTGTGATCACCTTACAGGATCCTGCCACTGGACTCTCTGTTAGACTAAACAAGGGTGTAGACTGTAATGTGAGGCTTATTGTTAATACTGTTACTGTGCAGAATTTTCTTTTCTTCTTTAGTTAGACCTGTTTTATGCAGCATTATACTACTGCTGACTTGATGATGCTACAGTTTCATTGTTAATAATATGGCCAGAGAGCCCTTATTTTTATTTACTACTTACTGATCACAGGCAGTTTGGATGATCTCTCACTCAGGGAAGTCTATGGGGTAAATCCCTACCCCAGAATCTTGGGAGTCACCATTTTACTTTGTATATAGTTGCAAGCATGTATGTATAACTTCACTGTTTTTCCTCTGTATATTCTTAGCAATTTTATGTTAATCTTTACCATTGTTATTTCATCACATTCCAATAGATTTTAGATTTTATGTAGTCCTGTTATTTGCTATCATTTGCACTCATTTAGCTCATCTCGGATTATGTGTACTACCTGACTTGAACAATTTGTCTAAGTGCCACGGCTGTACAAGTTAAAAGAGCAAGTTGACTGGGGTATCTGCCAATATGAATATCCAAGCTAGAGATGAATAAATGTCAATGGTATTAAAGACCCTATTAAGACAGACAAGCCTGTCTATGTATTGGATAATGGCAGATAACCCAGACATTTTATCAAACAAAGCGTTTCACCTCTCCTCACACAAGGTTCATACGTTTGCTGGGTAGGGATATGAGGTAGTAGTTTCTTCCATACATGCTTCTGCAAAATGCAGTGGGGTGCCATATTAAGCAGGAACAGTCCTCTCATCTACATTCCTGAAAAGCTTGCCGGGAAGAAGCTAGCATAGTTGTCAGAATAGTAGGACGTGCTGACATTGATTTCAGTTTACTATCATCCCACTGTGACATTAAGGCAGCTAGACATTTGTCAGTGATGTTACTTGTCTTTTAAATCCACAGTCATCCCCAGCTATAACATCTACAGACACCACGGCTCATACTCAAGCTCTCAAACTTAAACCCCTCCTAACCTCCACTATCAGAAAACTGCTTAAAACTTTGAAACTCATTTATTTTATTTTACATTTGTTGACCGGGAATGTCTGACTAGGTTCCACAGAGCCTGTTTTCAGCGGAGGTCCGGGGAGAAATGCTCCAGATGCATGTCTTTGGAATGTGGGAGGAAACTGGAGTACCCGGAGGAAACCCACGTGAACACAGGGAGAACATGCAAACTCCACATAGAAGGCACCCCAGCCAAGAATCGAACCAGAGAACCTCTTGCTGTGAGGCAACAATGTTAACCGCTGCACCACTCATCACCCTTGACTGAGACAAGTTACCAGATGAATATATCAGAATAGCTGCATATGCTCTTTCTTACCCTGTGTTCATTTTAATAAAGCTATTTCACTGGGTCTACTTTACATGGTCATGACCATATGATCGACTTTTGAAAAGCTGACCATGTAGAATAAACACAAACACACACCAAACACTTACCTTTCAACTGTTAGAAGGGGGGGCAAGCCCCCTGCACCCCCGTGGAGGGCTCCACCCCCCAACACCCCCGTAACTTAAATATTCCAACTCTGAGATCGCACTACAGTGCGGAAGAAGGAAATTTTCCCATTCCGCACTGTAGGAGGTAGCGGTTCCCCATGGTCAGCTTTTTGGAAGTTGATCATATGGTCTCGGCCAAATGAAAGTCGACTTTCTGAAAGGTCGACCATGTGAAGGGGACCCATTTCACTATATACCAGATAAGACACATGGATCTTTGAAACTGATGGAGGATTGTAACTGTCAAACTAACTCCAGCTTCAGCAGCATGTCCACTGAGGTTGTCAGCAACTGCCAAATACTTAAATTCATAGCCTGCAAAAATATTTCTGATAGATCAGGGTGAGCATGCAAGTTGTGTTTGGCCATATTATACATATTATTCTCCCCACTTTTGGCACTTCAAGCTGCACAGACAGAATCTATCTTGATAAAGAGCTTTTAGCTTTTTCCCACATATGTAATGTTATTTAATGTTTCTGTTCTGATAATTTCTCAAAATTAATTCCCCAATTCCTAAGCATATGAGGATATCTGATTTCTAAAATCACACAAATTCCTAATGTTACAGGACCAGGAGGACTATCTTTCCCACTATCTGTAGGATGCTTTCAAGGGTTTTCTCCATGCCAAATTAAGATTATGGACCAGTGACCTTTGGAAATTCTGGAATGCTGACTATAGGAAGAATAATCTAGAAATAAGACCCATATCTCGTTAAGGTGTCTGCTCCAATTTAAATCTCATATCCAAAAGATCTTGGAGATAAAGATTGCAATAACCCTTGATAAACTCCACTTTTAGTGCAATGAACTATCTCCACATACCTCTAGATTAGCAAGGAAGTGAAGAGGCAAACCTAGGCTGGCACCAACTTTGTACCTCAGGTGTGACATTGGCAGGAGTCCTATACAAAAGTGGTGAGTTGTATGAATCATTTAGAGCCTACTTTCAACAAGGGTTCCAAATGGAGTGATGATAAAATCAACAAGCAAAGGAGGGTAGTATTGCTGGAATTGAATTCATCCTCAAGTCTTTGTGAGCACCTTCATGAGGTGGATACTGTTTTTACAAAAATCTCGGCAAGACAGCACTGATATATAGACTGTATTTTATTTAGCATATACCATGGACAGAAGTTGGTTAAAAAATAAAAAAGACACCTGGGTCCACAATTCCCAGGATAAAAAAAATGCCCAATCCTGGTAGGCACTCTGGTGTCAGGACTGGAAAAAAATGACAGTGTAGAATCCTCAAGACAGGGAAACATTCCTGCAATTATGTTTCAGCCAGGCTCATGGGATGGCCTCTCTGTTGTAAAAGGAAACAGTAGCCCACAAATCCACAAAAAACTGACAGGCCAAAAAAGAGCCATAATGAAGATAGAGTGGACTACTGAGGATAAGAAATAAACTATGTATTGTTACTTGAATCATTTAGAGCCTAATATTAACAACTGTGTGGTCTTCCAGATGAAACTAAAAAAAAAAACTAAAAAAAAAAAAAAAAAAAAAAAAAAAAAAACAAAGAGCAAGAGCAGTATAAACTGCAAAAAGCTAAAACTTTAAACTTTACTGGCGCTTCTGGTGCCTCGGCCAAATTGTCTTCAAGGAATAATAAACACCACCAATGCAGTCTATTTATATAAATGAATTAACATATGTTTAAAATCACCCAATAAAAAGTGTTAAAATAATCCCCACACAACAAAATCGCTGTACATCAACCCCTTCATTAAATACAAAGCATTAATTTTAACTATTTAAAATATACTATTATACAAAATGAATGAACTATACTTTAAAATACATATCACACATTAAGATTTATCTCTAAGTTCAAGCCATTTGGTTGCGCAGTCTTATAGTTTATAATAAATCTAGTCTCCATTTGTAACAATTTATACATAAAATCATTTCCCAAACATTTGTAAGGTTTAGCTAAAGCCCTAAAGAAAAACTATTATATGAACCTGCATGCACTGAATGAAAATGTTGGGCTATCCAAACTGCAATTCCTTATGTCCCCCAAATGTTCCAAAACCCGTGTCTTCACCATTCTCTTAGTTTGTCCCACATACCATTTTTTGGGTGTGAACGAACAACCTATGATGTACACCACTCCAATTGAATGACAGTCAAAATAATGAGTGGCCCTATACTTCCTTCCATTGATTTTACCACCATTTAAGGTTTTTATTTTGCCATATATCTTACACCTCCCACAAGGGTAAGACCCCAAACTGGCACCTTCCACTCAAAACTTCCTCAAATTCAAAATTTCCTTTAAATTCAAAAATCCACCATAAAAGAAAGATGCTCTAGTTGGAAAAATCTTTCCCACCACATGATCCTAACTGATAATGGGCCACAAGGTGCTGGCCAAATTTCTCAATATACTGGAAAAAGGGGACCATCTACTAACAAAATAAATTTGACCGTCACAATCTTTCAACTCCCATCTCTGCATGTCTGTATCTACCCAATGTTCCACCCTCTACCCAATTCAAATTCACACCTGTCACCTACTTCACTAATTCCTCTTACCTTAGCCTCAGCTTCACTGACAATCTCCATAGAATATCCTTTATTCAATAATTGGTCCCTAACCATATAAAACTCATTTTTTACTTGCAATTTTTCAGATGTATTGTTAAGTATACATCTGAATTCTCCTTATGGTAAGGAATTTAAAAGGTGCGGGGAATGCATACTACTAGCATAATGAAAGTTATTCACAGCTGTGTTCTTACAATATGGTTTAAAATGTACCTTATTGCCCCACCTACGTACAATTCTATGTCAAGAAACTGCATCACTTGCCTATGCACTCTATAAGTGAATTCCAAACCACAACAATTAAACACTAAACCTTACAGTTCTTTGGGAAATGATTTTATGTATAAAGTGTTACAAATGGAGACTAGGTTTATTATAAACTATAAGATTGTTCAACCAAATGGCATGAATTTAGAGATAAATCCGAATGTGTGATAAGTATTTTTTTAGTTTCAGTGAAGTTTGAGTAGTTTTGTAGTCTTCCAGATGACCAACGAGATATCCCATTTGAATCCTCATACCCAGCTAAATGTTTTCACCCCCTTTTCAATTTAACTAGAGATTAGATTATCCCCCGGATTCACTAATCCTCCATGTAAGACTTAATAAGTCTTACTCGGAGGCTGCAATTGAATGGTTTGACGTCAGCGTGCCATGAATATGCATGAGGGCACGCTGACTCAACCGTAAGTCTTACACGGACCGTGTAAGAAAGCAGGGGGTGTGTCCGACTGCCGAGCAGTCTAAATGTCCATGCCCCTGCAAGTGTTTTAAAACTAAACAAAGCACACACACAAGAGTGAGTCCACTCAAATGTCCCTGCACCCAACACCACACTCCCTGATATTGTAAACCCCTATCACAGTTCTAAAATGCAAAACAATAAATATATTTTTTTAAATCCCCAAAAATAGCTGCCCGTATTTGCGCCTGTGTGCACGGGTGTGCCCATTGCTTAGATAGAGTTAGCAATTCTGACATGGAAGAGCATAAGAAAGAATGTTTATACAAATCACACCAAATAGCAATAGTGTAATAGTAAAGTATTTGCACAAAAGAAGAGCCATTTCTGGTTTGAGTCCCACCACTTCCCTTCGTATTTAGTTTTTAAATCAGTATATGAAATAATACCTGACAAATATGTTTAAACATTACTAAAAAGCAGAGAAATGGCCAATGTATCAGTGAACAAAATAAATATTTTAAAGGATCCTGATATAAAATTGCCTGCAGTTAAGCAGCGCTTCACCCAGTGCAATAGAGTTGCCCGTAGTTTAATAGCGCTTTACCTAGCGCAATAGAGTTGCCCATTGTTTCAGAGTGCTTTACCCAGCACAATAGAGTTGCCCATAGTTCAATGGCGCTTTACCCAGTGCAATGTGTTTGCACGGACGTGCACACCGCGCCAACCAGGGCACCGTAGGGCACAGAGGAGCAACGTAAAGCAAAGTTGCTTAAATGTAGCCACACCCCCTAGCTTGTCTGGATAGTATGAAAATAAAATGAATGACAAGATTTGAACCCAGGACTCTGTGCATCAGAAACAAAGTACAGAACCACTAAGCCATGACAACAGCCACTATTAACATTCATATACTTACGAATGGTAGTTTAACCAATACTAAGCAGGTCTGCAGTCAGCCGAGTATTTTACAAAACGGCCAATCACAAAAAAGTGCGGGAAATGCGGCATATTTAAGCCCCACAGGCAGGAATACACGCCATAACTGATTGTAGCTCACATCTGCAGTTAGAATGTCTGGTGTCGGAGAGGGAACATGCTTCTGAGCGCAACGTTGGGGCATCGAGGAGTCCAAATACATGGTTTGGCTCCTTGTCCACCATCACGAGTCAAGACTCCTGCAGGGCCAGTTCCAAAGGACGGAGTACAAGGCAGAGGCTTGGAACTGGTTAGCTCGTGACCTCACCAGTGCCACAGGCGTTCCTCAGACTGGTGAGCAGGTCCGTCACCACCATGCAGACCTGAAGAGACAAAAGCAGGACCGCCTGAACCAATGGATACAGGAGGCCCGTGGGATGCGGAATGCCCCACAACTGAGTATCTAGCCATGGAATGCAGTATGTAAGAATTGATAATGGAGTAAGTATAATGGATAAGTATGTCTCAATATCCCATTTACTTTACAGCTGCAGGTGACCGTGCTATGAATTAGCAAGCCTATGCTGATAGGCTGCTAAGGCTGCATCACCAGGCAGGTTAGTGATTATTCTACATGTATTGTTATATAAAATATGGGAGAGAGCATGAAAGAAAGTGTTATAGTCCAATAATACAGCCACAAAATTGCCTGAATAAGTCCTCTGCATGTACTGTCAGATAAAAATGTCAGACAGGCAGAAAAAGAGTGTAGAAACCCATTAAGAAAGGTAACATGTCTGGAATAATATCTTTGCAGGCACTGTTATATAAAATAAGTGAGTGAGCTTGAAAAAAGATTGTTCTAACCTATTAATAAAGGTACAATATGTCTTGAACATGTCTTCCATATACACCGTTAAAACAAATAAAGGAGTGAGCCTGTGGAAAAGTGTGTAATGTCATTAATAAAGGTCTAAAACCCAGAGTGTGTCTGTGTCACAGAGTCTGAAATGTTGTTGTACCCTTGCATTATACAAACAGTACTGTTTGAAAAGGTACTGGCAACCCAGAGTTGTGCAGTCCCATATAAAGTGGGTGATGGAAGTACTAGTAGCTGTGAAACATATATACAGTCCACAACAGGCAGTTACTGGCTGGCATGAATAAGTAAACCTGGCACAAGTGTAGCATGTTATTTTTTCCCCAGAAATGTGAGTGTGTGTCAAGAAATGCAGGGTTCTGTACAAATCAAAGTGAAAATGTCATGTGAAAACATCCCAGATATGTAGATAAAGAAATATAAATGCAATCAAGAAGTATGTAGCAGTAACATCTGCATTTTGGACAGTTAGTATGTCAGATATAGGTCAGGCATATATTGAACTAGCCAAACCCAGTACACAACCTAATCTATGGTGTCAAGTGTAATAATACAGATAAGGGATATACACTTGCAGTCACTAGGAATGTAGTGTAGACTAAAAGGTCATTATAAGATGTTAACCAAGGTTTTTTATACACCCTACTGTATGTGCATAAACCATGCAATTCCACACCTCAATGGGTATGTGTAATCTTAAATATTTGTTGAGACATATGCCCTATTGTTCTATAAATATTTGCATTCACGTTGATGCATGTGCCCTGTTTAAACACCACAATCATGGTGGCCTGTTGCTACCAAACATCCCTGCATGCTGTTGGAATAACCGCTGTGGTTCAATATATGTAGGTGTTATGCTTGCTGTTCAACTGTTGTACCCTTGGTGTGTTGGGTTAATGGGAATAGTATTGCATGCTGTTACAACTAATTTGGAATGCTGTTTTGCTTATGTTGTAATTAAACACACCTAATCACAGAACGTATGGGAAGGCCAGTCCCAGCGGACCCACCTGTCCCTCCTCAGCCGGCGAGTGCACCTTGCACCAGCAGGTCCAGTGCCCAGCCTGAGCTCCCCTCCTCCATTGGTCCTGTGCCACCTTTGGGTGGAAGCGCTGCAGGGGATGGGGCTCATCCCCTCCGTGCAAGCGTGGGCGGAGAAGGGCCACCTGTCACCCTTCAAAGGGTCCAGGCTGTGGTGCGTAGGGAGATCCAGCGTTCAGTCACTGATCCCCTACACCAGCTTGAGGCAAGAGTGGCGCGTCTCACGGGTGAGCCTGCCCATCCTACGCAGCCCCCAGCACAGCCACCCTCGGGGCTGTGAAGGTTCAGTTGTGACTGCCCGTGGTTGGGGATCTCAGTTCCACTGTTACCATCTGTGGGCTCATGGGCTTGCGATTTCCAAACATCCTACCCCATCAATTGTGTCACCCACCCCATGTGTCATACACCACCTCTGTATGTGTCTTGTCTGTCTTGTCTGTTTACCTTCCCAACCTACCTCCTCGGACATACCTACTTCCTCTACCTCACTTCCCATTCTCACCTGAAAAAAAAAAAGGCACTCTGTACCCACAAAAAAATTACGCCCCATACATAGCTGCCCATTTCGCACACATGTCCATCGGACAAACATGTAAGCTGATAATTAGAATTGGCAGTACAACATACTTTGTTGTCCTCACCCCTCTCCCAGGGGTGGAAGGTTTCAAATTTCACTCCAAATTCATTGCATATGCACAGCTGTTGCTGTTAAAGAAATGGGCAGCTATGGACCTTCCCTACACCCGTCTTGCACATCCCGAGCTTGTTTACCTACTGTGTGTCCCTCTTTGTGCCCCCTCTTTCACCACTTTCCTATCTCCCCATTTTCTTTTCTTTAAAAGAAATTAGCGCAGGGGTTAGTGGGAGTAAGCACTTTTAAGCAGAAGTTAGCAGGTTTGCACCAGTGTTTGCATGTGTGCGCTTAGCTAAGCATCGCTAAGCGTCATGCAAACCCGCTTACAACTGCTTAAAATTGCCTTAGTCACTGTGTATGACAGGGCCCTTGTACTGCT
>NC_056731.1:495718210-495798210 GCF_019279795.1 Protopterus annectens | reverse complement strand
AAACATATGCACAGCATGTTGTGTGTGTGCTTACATATGCCAGTATACACAATATGCACAGCAGTCGCCATCTGAACAAAGTGTCACATATATATCCTGGAATGCTAGTGGGTGTATAGGTCACATGACACACATTGGGTATGTGTGGTGTTTAATGTTGCAGTCATGTAGCATGCCATGCCATGGCTGGCACCAACATATCTGTAATATGTCCCAGACTCACCATAACCACTGTACACTGGCCATGTCGAACATTGGGATTCCTTCACGTCAACATGCACCACTCATCCCGTGTGTGTACATAGCATGCATGTGCTACACCTGTGCCCACTATTATCTGCTATGGACACAGACACTGTACTCAGACATGGAAATCTATGTATCACACAGATAACACATGCAGCCATGGCATGTATACCTGTGAGTGATGGTGCACAGGGCATTGCAGAGCTGATAATACTTGCACAGCAATGTTGTATCCAGGTACACATTGTGTTCCAGGGTGTAGCCAATCACTGAACAACTACACAGTTGCATCAAATCCATATACACTGCCATGAAATAGAGGTGCCTACACTTGCACTTCATGGTCTTGTGCAACACATATTCTGCATGCTGACGTATGTGGTGACTGTTTGCCTTGTGATACTGACACTCACCTTCACCCACTATAGAGTATGTGTTGGATTGCTGGTGTGTGTGTGTGTGTGTGTGTGTGTGTGTGTGTGTGTGTGTGTGTGTGTATGTGCTGTAGTGAGGAGTGTATATGTGTGCATGTGTGCATGTGTTCATGTGTGCATGTGTGCTTGTGTGCATGCATCATGTGCATACTGTAAAGTGTGTTTCCTGTCTTCCTCTCACAGGTGCTGAGTTAGGGGTGGCTGAAAGCAGCAGGGAACCTGAAGCCACTGCCATGAATAGTGGTAATGATGAGACGTATTCTGGCACAGGAAGGTTTGACAGGGTCTGTCGTTGGTCCGCCAATCGACAGTACACAGCGTTCAACCCCATCTATGCGCACAATCATACTGTCAATGCAACCCTCATCACCAATGGCCATAGGCGAGGGACAGCATACAGTTGGCATTGACCAGGAGAGTGTGGTACCCATGGCACTTGCATCCCCTCACAGCAGCCATAGCTGGATTCCTGGAATGGTACCACATAGGCGGAGATCCAGGGGTTCTTGGGGGAGCACTGCTGGTCATATTGCCCCTGGCAGACGTGCCCTCACAGGTCTTACAACGTCCAGTATGTTCTGGGCTGTAATGCAGGCTCAGGCACGTATGGAACGGTACACCATACAGGGACGTAGGGTGCAGAGGGCCCATTACACCGCTATCAATGACAGCATCCGTGACCTTGCTGGTGCCATCCAGAATGACACCGAGGTCATTGATAGACGTTGGGGAGGAGACAGTAGATGCCCTCCACATTATGTCTTCCATGAGCCAGGACCATGCAGGATGGTTGCGATGTCGACGCGGACGCATGCCAGCAACAGCAACAGCTGGCAGTGGTCGCGGACGGCCCACAGTTCACAGCCGCTACCATAGTGGCAGTACGAGCCCCAGCTGGGGCTGGCCTGTCCATTGACCATCCCAGTAGACCATGTGCATGTGGCTCTGGCCAGCAGGGACATGGGTCCAGTCATCATACCTCTGCCTCTGATGACAGTACCCAGTCGGGGTTGGTACCCGATACTGTCCATAGCACCCCTGCCAGGCACAGGTACTGTGTCCGTGGCCAGAGACAGTGATCTGTACAGCCTAGCAGGTACAGTCTGTGGCTGTCCCACAAACTACCGTATATGGCAGCCACATGGTGGAGCTGTGTGCATGCAGACACACACACATCAACCAAACAACTAGGGCTCACACATATACACACACATTACATCAACATTGGCCCATGCTGTACTGTTGTCCCTCACACACACACACACACACACACACACACACACACACACACACACACACACACACACACACACAGACATGTCCATTGGATGGGTCAATGTCAGGCTCTGGCAAACAACAATACACCCTGTGCATATGATGATACCTGTGTCGCCTCCTGTTATCTGTAACATTGATGCAGGAACAGGCTAACATGGTACTGATGCACAGGGTGACATTATAGCAGTGTAGCAATATTAGCAAGTTGTCAACAGGAAAGTGTAATAACATCCTTTTAGGTATGTCTGAGCAGGCATTATGCATCAAAGCTCTGATTGTCAATGTAGCATTGTTTACACCACTGTTAGGTCCGAGTATGTATTGTCCACTCATGTGCCACTTGGCTGAAGTGTAATGTGTTGCCAGCATATGTTAGTGAGTGGACAGTACATGTGTGATGTTTGCAGTACAGATTAGCAAGTGTACATCTGTGAACATGGTGGGTGCACACTGTCTGCATGTACGTGCGTGGTGGACACATGGGACGTGTGGCATACCCTGTTGTACACATTGTTAACATCTCATAGTAACTTTAAATGGCCGGTATGCATTCTACTACAGTTATGTACTAACATGGGTCCACATGTGTGTATGACATGGGTTGACACTATGCTGTGGATGATACTGCTAATATCTGTCAATGAGTTGCGGTCTGGTAGTATACACAACCTCAACAGCATGTCTATAAGCAATCATTGGATGATGTCCTGACAAATGACACACAGTTGTAGGGAACTCAGTAACAGTTGGATCCTTCCAGTACTATACTCTAACACTAACCAGTAGTATTGACCACCACCCATTCCTGGGACCACACCTGTTTGGCATATAGCCCCCTTAGGTACATGCAAACACACTAGGGATGTGTCCATCCACATCTAGAAATACATGCATTGGCCTACAATGCATTCCCTGGATGGGACGCATATCCTACACAAGGTTATCATACAGACAGATACCTGTTGTCTGATACATGCTATATAGCAGTAAGTCGGCTATGGCATAGTCATCCACATTTACTATACATACTATCCCATCAGTACCACATCGATGGTAGACCTCAACATGTATGTTGGGTACCAATGTGTACATACAGCCTCATGTTATGTCATGTGTCCCTTGGTATCCACATATCCATAGGTATTGTGGAGTCCCTCGGTGTATCACATAAGACATTAAAGGCCTGAATGCATATCCACAAGGCAGTTGTACACCTATACAGACTGTCCTTTATTGCCAGTCGTTGTTGTGTATGAACATGTCTGACATATACCCCAGGCATATACCCTCACTCACACTACTCTTTAGTAACTGTCATGGGTGTGTGTGGCACAGATGACCTTGGCCACAGATCACAACAGTGGACGGCCTTGTCACATACATACATATGTGACCTACAATTTGAGAAGCAGTGGCACAACCTGTCAATGGAAACAGATGTATTCATGTAGTATGCAGGCTTCACACCTATGCACTGATTGAGGGGACATATACACGTATATAGCTGCCATGCAGATACCTGATGTGTGCAATGCACTTACTGTTTTATTCATAATATATCCTACCATAGTAAAACCAAAACCCACACCGCATTGACCAACAGTGACACACACACTGTCAATGTTGGCAGGATTCAAACCCCTACCTAACTATGTTATGATACTAGAGAGAGATGTATTAACACAGTGCACAATTTGCTTTACTGGCTGGTTTCCCTTCTCCAGCTGATGGTGACATTATCAGACTTTCTAAAGAGGAATGTACCTCTTTTAGGGAGTTTTTCCAGTCTCCAGAAAGGGCACTGCTCTCAAAGGAAACTGCACACATACACACAGTCAGTGTTTGCAGGAATCAAACCCCTATCTAACTATGTTATGATACTAAAGAGAGACGCATTAACATGACATGCTATTTGCTTTATTGGCTGGTTTCCCTTCTACTGCTGTATTTGTAGGATGGTGACATCATCAGACTTTCCAAAGAGGAATGTACCTCTTTTAGTGAGTTTTCCCAGTCTCCAAAAAGGGAACTCCTCTCAAAACAAACTGTACACATACACCCCCACACACACACAGTCAGTGTTTGCATGATTCAAACCCTTCCCTAACTATGTTATGATACTAGAGAGAGACGCATTCACATGACGCTCTATTTGCTTTACCGGCTGGTTTCCCTTCTCCTGCTGTATTTATAGGATGGTGACTTCATCAGACTGGACATGGTGATGTGTGTACACTTTGTTTTATGTCATTCCAGGAATGGTCCATGTGGGTCAGCAGATGTCAACAGCTTGAACAGGACCTCATAATCCTTACCTTGTGTGATCTATCTGTGGACACATTGACATTCCTTCATATGTCAACACATATTTATGCACAGCTTGTTGGTTTTGTGGATACTACATGTGTCTGGGATGTTGATAAAGGGCTATTCAAAGTCTATGTGAGACATGTGTAGCTGTGTTCAGTGATGTATGTCCTGAGTGGCTGCCTTGCAAATAGACTAGCATATTTGGGAACCATGATCCGCACATGAACATACCACAGTTGGTAGGGTTGTGTGCATGTCAGCTTCCAATAGCTCTGTTTATGACTTCAACCATGATGGACTCCATGACCTTGCAGATCAGACATCATAGGTGTACTGGACTGTATTTCCCATGGTATGTTGTGCACCAACACTTGTGGGAAGTGCCATATGTTGCTGTAACACATTCAACGGTTCCACATCCTGTGTAGGGGGTGAGGCTCAGCTGACTGTTCAGGTGCAGGATCTGTTTTGTTCTGTAGTTTATGCATGACACATATTGGGAATCAGTGTATTCCACTTGCTGCCATGCTTTTGGCATTGGGAGTAGCTGCTCATCCATTCTACATGTGATATCTCTTGGTATGATGATATGGACTATCGTCAGTGAGAGGTGAGTATGTATATACGGGCCTGTCTTTCAAGATGTTGGCATTGTCAGTCTGGTACAGTTGGCCCTGACTAATGACATATATGGGTGTATATTGCTATTTATGACATAGCTGAAGGAGGTGTCATGATTCAGTCTGGACTCCTTCTCAGCTACTCTTTACAAAACACCAACGAACCTGAGCACTAATCCCTGTTATACTCTGTTACACACTTAACACCCTACTGATCCTTTGTGATCAGGCTACAGAGTATGTCATCATAATATCCTGGCATGTCCAGGGGTCAGTTTCGTGTGTACTCTCCAGTACAGCTGGTGAATATTGTGATGTTGACACAATGTCACATCTGCCTCATGTACACAGACAACCCTCTCCACCTCCCAACAAACTCAGATATATGTGTGAGATGCACCTATATAGACATACAGGGTGCTGAACTCTCTCGACCCATGACTGGCACAGTCTATCAGGTGGTGAAGGTAACCTCACACACCACATATCAGTCTCACATATCCTCTAGCGACAGCACGCAAACCACATTATCACACATAGACATACTTGGATGCTGTACATGAACTCTGCCTAAGCAGCAGGGACATCCAAAGCAGACACAGACACAACTGCTACCCCACTACAATACCCACATATCACATAGTTCACAATGTCAGTGTGCCACACTGTCACTGCCCTTCGGGCTAAACAACACAACTAATACATTTGTAATAGGCAACATTTATTGTCAGACACACTGACGTACCACTCACCAGCCCAAACAAGGGAATAGTCACTATTGGGCTGTCTGTCGGGTGCCAGGATCTGCCACATAACACATGCAATCAAGTGACTCCAAAGCAAGTACAGGACTGGCACCATCATTGTCCATGCTGATGCATAAAACCTCAGACGTTACTCCCTGGACCACATGACATGATACATGGAGGAACACTCTGATCATGTAGCCAGGGCCAGTATGACCCTGACCTTGTCTAGCATCTTGCACCCACCAATTATGATGTCACAGTATACAGACAAACATATCACATTTAACAGTTGGCTAACAAATTAGTGTCATTCATAGGGGATACAGCATCTGTCAGCCTGTGGTGACATGCTCGACATGCTACGTAGCTTCACTATGGACAGCTTGCCCCTGTCACCCTTGGACTTTTGAATGATTGCTACCACCATAGTGCCTTTCTTAAGCAGGGCTCAAAAGACAAACCCACCTCCATAGACATTACAGGTTAAATGAAACTAAGGGTAATGCTGCTCAACACCAGATGTGTTACCCTCATATTGGTGCCACTCAGGACTCTCCTCAGTAAGGAGGAAAGTGATATCTGTGCACTAACAGACACCTGGTTCAGGCTCACGTATGCACAACAGCACTACCAGGTTATGTTTCATACCATGTTTTCTGACCACAAGACTTGGAACAGACAACACAACTAGGGGGTGTATCCATATACATCACAGATACACACACCTTCAGGTTAGTAGCACTGCACAAAGCATCACAGACCATACATATACAACTACCATTGTGCAAAACTGCCTTTCAGTTTATTGCCTGTTACAGAGCATCCTCCCAAACTCAGGAACCCCATTCAGCTTTCATGGGAACTATGGAGAATATGAAGGTCTCCACAAACACCATTATATTGGGTGACTTCAAATACACAAATATTGACTGGGGATATTACTCAAGCCCCAACACCCTCGCCCAAAAGTCACTACAATTTGTAGACTCATATGCTATGGCACAACCAGTCAGCACAGCCACAAGGGGGAATACATATTGGACCTGATCATCACCAACATGGGGACTCTATGTTCCACACCAGCGATATACCCCTCATTGGTAAGGTCAGAACATACATGTATCTCACTGGACATACATATACCCTCCACACACCCATCCTGGGTAATCTTGGTGAACTTCTCATGAGCCAACGTCTCACTTCACCAAAGCAAGATGGTATCCTTCAGAGACCCTGAGACAGTGGCAAATACGTCTCAGACTGCTGAATCCTTTACATACACATTCTATGGACACCTAGTGGACTGCATGGATTGTGCTATCCCAAATAACAACAGGACTCACTCCTCCAATGGCAGGGGACCTGTCTGGTAGACCCCAGCCATTAATAACCTGTACAACATCAGGAGGAAGCTACTACATGACAGAGCACAATCCCAGATGGGGAAGGCATCTGTGATCTGTACTAGCAGACAGCTACGATCACTCATGAACTTTTCTAAGGGCCACTTCTACCGGACAATTGCACCAGATACATAGGACTATCACACGGCCTTCTTCAGTTATGTCAGGAACCTGGGTGGACACTGACTGATATGCTGTGAGTTACTGCATACTGACTAAACTTACCCTGAATCCACTGGCATTGCCAACATCCTGGCAAACAGGTTCAGTGCAGATGTCTCCCCCCATCCCCCCTAAGGAGCAACTATCCATCCCAACAGAGTGTAACCTCCCTGACATCACACAGTAACAGGTGAGTGCTACCCTCCCCAAAGCATACATCAAAGCATCAATGGGACCAGACAGTGTCCCTGCCTGCATCTTACACGAGCGTCATGACAGATGTAACCCTTACATTACATCACTGTTCAATATTGGAGTTACTACAGGATATGTACCCAAGGAATGGTGTACAGCAACAGTCCCACTCCACAGAGTTGGTGCCACAATTGAGCACAGACAATATTGCCCTATAAGCCTAACTAGCCTGTTCTGCAAAGCTATGGAACGTATTGTCATGGGACTCATACACATAGACATCGGGAACCTACAGACACTGTGTCCTACACATTTCAGCATTGTTGTGGGCAGATCTTGCCTCTTGAACCTGTTTGTATTCTTTAAATGGTTAACAGGTCCATCAACATAGGGACAGTTGTCCACACAGCCTACCTGAACCTTGCAAAACCTTCAACACAATAACCCACTGGGCCATTATGCATAGGCTCACCAGCATCGATATGGACACATATCTCACATGATGGATTGCTACCTGGATCAGGGATAGCACCCACATGGTCAGAATTGCAGGTGCCATGTCTGACTATAAATCCAGTTACATGTGGCATCCCACACGGCTTGGTCCTGGGACCTCTCTTGTTCAGTATATATTTGTCTGACGTACAGGCGACCACAGGGGGAATATGGCTGACCATGTTCGCACTTGACTGCAAACTGGGTGTCATAATCAACTCTCCAGCTGCCACATGCATACTCAAACAGGTTCTCACAGAGATGGATGACTGGTGCCTGAGCCATGGCCTACAGCTAAATGCCATTAGTTGCATAGTCATCCCCTTTGGGAATAACAACATGCCCACACATTACCACATAGGTAGTACTCCATTGCATACGGTAGTAGTTGTTAGGGGTTTGGGGACATGACTTGTTCATACTGTCACCTTTGACAATCACATTGCCAAAGTGGTTGGACAGACCTTCTATATAGGCCACCTTATCCCATATGGTTTCACATCTAGATCAAGTGAGGTAATTGTGCCCCTATACTCATCACAACCATGCTTGGTTACAATGCCACATTTGGGGTATACCTTACCTGACACCTGCAGCAACTGTACTGGCTACAGAAGTTCCTCACCAAGCAGATCTAGGGACTCACACAGATGCCCTGCACAGTTCGGATTCAGTAACTCCAGCTCTACTCAGTCACTTACCACCTGCTCGGATATGATGTGTGCCTGTTGTTTACAGATATACCCAACCAGAATTACTGGACATGCTCCACCTCAGGATATCCAACTCCCTTGGAGCTACACACTCCAGGGACATATACCTCACAGATGTTAATAGAACATGCTGGAGGGACAGATTCTTATCTCAGAGGCTCCACTCACTCCGGATTGTAATCCCAGTTTCACATAGGCAGAGCCACCCACTGACCACCTACAGGAGACATCTTGACGACTGTATGGGTGATCGTATGTTTACCCCTGGGATATCTTCTGTGTCCCTGCTAGACAGAGGCGCACTAGCCTAAACGTACATGGGCAATCTTGTGTGACCTACTATTTACACGCTCAGCATAGTAATCTGACAGAGTTGCGAATGCCAAACACACTCTGGCTAGTATTGTACATGCCCTAGGGCAGATAGCCTACTATCGACCTCTGAACCTATGCTAATGTTCAGGATGCACAATGTTTATTGCTGATACTGTTTGCAGGTCTTTATCGTCTTTGCTTTACCAGTATCTATGAACAACTTAGGTATCTGCAGAACATATTTGATTATGACAGGGTTCCACTATATTATATATGTGTCTGTTGTCATATAACTGTGTGCACAGGGCAGATTGCTGGATAGTGAGAGGTTCCTGGGTTAACACATGCAACTGCCAGATATGTGTGGCCCACTGCTGTACTCTGACATGGCCTAAGTGTGGGAGCATGCCCAGTTCAGGCTTTCCGTGCTCTGTTGCCTGACATTTGTCTCATTTATTCAAGTGTGTGAGCATGCCCAGTGTGACCTTTCAGTATGTTGCTATCTGAGGTCCACTGCATTTATTGATGTGTGTGAACATGACCAATATTAACATTTATACTGTGTGTGTTGGAAGTCAGGTTCTGTTCTTATTGCAGGACTCACCTTTGTGTCATAACTCGACAGGGATTATGCTGTGCCTGCAGAGTTTCCATGAGATACTTTGAATAGACTTATCAACATTCCTTCATACAGGCTGACCACTGCAATACTGTCATGGTTTAGTGGTTCAGTACTTTAACAATAGTGCACAGTATCCTGGGTTCAAGGCCCATCACTGCTTTATATTTTCATACTGAGCAGACCAGACTGCTTAAGGGCCAGTTAAGCAAATATGAGCATGTTGGCTTTTGTTCAGCTATGACCTACTTAGACCAGGCTTGTCCGACATTGCTCAATATTCACCAACATTGCTGGATGTTGCCCAGTATTACTCAACATTGACCACAGTTGTGCTAGTTGGTGTGTGTGATTTTGTTTGCATATACTACATGGTGATAAATGCTGTTTAGCACTGCTTTATATTGCTTAACACATGGCAATCATGTCTCAGGTGGTGCTGCAGGGCTGCCTATGTTGGATGCACATACTACACTCCCTATACATGTTTGAAAGCAGGTAGTGTCAACTTAGGCATCCCTTTTACTATATGTGCAAGTCAGAGAGAGGTATTATTTCCAGAGTTCCTACTGAGCCAGTGTATGTGCCAAGGCCAAAGCATACTGGGCACGCCTCTTTATGCCTACTGGGGCAGGCTCAGGTTGTTCCTCCTCCGAGTCATGCTCTGCCTGTGATGGCCTTGGCAATGGTGGAGGGCTGTTTGGCCCGGGCCTATGCTGGTCCTGCTGCAGATGTTTTTGCAGGATTACATTATGTAGCATAGCACATACCATGACAATTTGGGTACATGTAGTTGGTGAGTACTGCAAGGCTCCACCGGATGTGTCCAGGCACCGGAACCGTGACTTGAGCAGCCCAAACACACACTCGGTTACATTACGTGTTTGTGCGTATGCCTCATTATGGCATTCCTGTTCAGGTGTGTGTGCGTTTCTGATGGGTGTCATCAGCCACGGCTCCAGTGCATAGCCAGCATCCCCCACTAGGTGACCATGTGGGATGTCCCCATTGGCAAATGTCTGATACAGCTGCATCAGATGCCAGATATGGGAATCATGGTAGCTTCCAGGGCAGCCAGCACACATATTCAGTATTATGCCCTGGGCATCACACATCACCTGGAAGTTGATGGAGGGGAAGCCCTTGTGGTCGAAGTAGACCCTACCCCGCTCGTCGGCTGGTGCTTTGATGCATATGTGCGTGCAGTCTATTGCACCCACTACCTCAGGGTATTCTGCTATTTGCTGGAAGAGACGCATATTGCTGGTCAATACCTCATGGGAATTGGGGAAATATACATGATCACCGATATGTGCTGACATGGCATCCAGGAACTGGTGCAGTACTCTGGATGCTGATGCCTGTGATATCCCCATCATATCACCAGTTGGTCTCTGGAAGGTACCTGTTGCTAATATTCTTAGGCCAACATATACCTTGGTTTCCACTGGGATGGGTTCCCCTCTGTTGGTTCTGTGTGTAAGGCGTGGCCTGCACAGCTCAACAATTTGCTGCAGGAGGTCTCTGTCCACTCTATAGCGCTCCACTATCTCCAGCTCATGTAGCCCCTGGTAGGTTACCCTGGGCCTGTACACTCTTCTCTGTCTCCTCACTGTGGGTTGTCCAGCAGCATTTCCATTGTCACCACCCTCAGCATGTTGCATATGTCGCCTTATAACAGCAATGGCAGCCCCTAACATTTCTTTGTCTCAGTGAAGCTTTTTCAGTTTTCACTTCTATTAGCTTACTGCAGTGTCTGTTGTGAGAAACATAATGGACTGTTGTTTGCAGAGTTTTTAGTGCTAGGCTGGGCTGGGCTAGTGTACTGCCTGTGTAATTGCCTGATTCTGATTGTTTTCACCTGCTAGCTCTGTTAGTACTCCCTGGTAGCTTCCTACTATTTGTTGTGCTTCCTTTTTCCTTTCTGTTTCCTCAGGGGGGGGGGGGCAGCGCCACTCACACAAGCACAAACATGCTCACAGTAGCTCACACGTGCGCACACTTGCTTACATGGACTAAAACTTGCTTATTCAGGTTAAAACACGTGCACACCAGTGCAAACGCACTTACAACTCTTTAAACAGCCTTATACATGCTTACTCTGGCTTAAACGCGTGCACTCATGCTTAAACGCCTGCACTATGTCTTACTAGGGTTTACAGGCACATGCACATGTGCATACCCACTCAGCAAGAAACTTTGGTGTTATCCACAGCATGCACCTTCCATTTCTTGCCTTTACCTAGCCTACCTGTTGACACACCTCTTTCCATGATGTGTAAATGACAGCTGGCACATGCCACTCTGCTCCAATGAGCTTCACTTCTTTCATACATACCCCACTCGTGATGTCACCTATCTTCTACTCTGTTACTCCCCTTATCCTACTCCTACACTCCACTGACTGTGCTCATTTGCTATGTAAACTTGCGATTCACTGTCCTAACCCTCCTTTGCATAGGATTGCCTACTAATGCTTGGTTACATCTCTTAGACTGAGCTTCCCCCCTTAGCAACCTCTACTCCGTGGCCATGTTGTCTTCAGCCTGCCATTCCCTTGCATTGTACATTAACAATTTAAATAAGATCCACATTTGTGGGTTTTAATTTTTAGTTTTCTGGTTTTTAGAGTACAGCCCATTTGCGCGGTGCAAAAAAAAAATTTTTTTCATATTGCATCGGGAAACATTGCCAATGGCCATATATTTGGCCATTGGCATGCTTCCTGCACTGGATGCAACCTTTATTTGGAGCTGTCACGGCTCCGTTTTGCTATTTGCAGAATGGTACTCAGTTGTCAACTGAGTGCATTTCTGCAAATAACACTGCTCTTACTCAGACAGGTTTGAGTTTTCTGAATCACAAATCTACCTCATTTACATGCCTTTCGCCTGCAATTGAGGTAATTTGCGTATCCCAGCCCTGTCTGTGTAAGAGCCATTTAGGAGCTCTCTTGCATGCCCCTGCAGGCTGTTCCTGGATCGCTCGTCAGACATGATGGCTGCATGGAGTCTTAATCTACTCTTAGACTCCGTGCAAGCCATTGTGAATCTGGCCCTATATCTATTTTATAACAAACCATTAATAAACTATTCCAGTAGTATTCCTGACAGTCTTAGTGACCACTTGCCTATTCTTGTAATAAGACAGCAAATTCAAGACCACAAACAACATCACTATAACCTTGCTTGCAATATCTCGACCTTCAACAAAGGTGCTTTCATTACAAATTTAAAATTAATAAACTGGCAAGTGCTAAACACATTCAACTAAAAATAAAGCAGTAGCACTATTTAACACAACATTTCTAAAAATACTAAATTAATCTGCACCTATAAGGACCAAAAGAATTAAATTAAATTTGGTTGCCTAGCTAACAAAGAAAACTAAAGAAAACTAAACATCCCATGAAAAGCAGGGATAAAGCATGGAGAACCTTGAACAAATTTAATAGTATGCTAACAAACAGAAGTGCAGCTTAGAAATACTACTAAAACAAAAATCCAATGTGTCAAGAATACAACATAAAATTAAAAAAATAAATAAATAAATAAACAGCAACCCTAAGATATTATGGTCCACCATCAATATACTTCTGCATCCAGCCCAAATGACCTGACCTATCCCCAAAACAAGTACACCAGGAGATTCCATTGCTAACCAATTTAACATACACTTTTGTTAATTCTATTGCATCTATCTTAAATGCACAGTGTTCTACAACTAGTATAACACCAACAAACACCACAGCTCATTCTCAAGTTCCTAACTATAAACCCATCTCACCAAGCACTATTAGGAAGCAACTTAAAACTTTGAAACCCAGACAACATACCAGATGAGTACATCAAAACAGCTGCAGATGTTCTGGCATACCATGTGCCCATCTTAATAAACTAGCCTATCAAGGAAGGCTATGTCCCCACTCTGTGGAAAAAAGTCTTATGTGGAGATCAAAGTTCATGTTTTGGTCTGTTACTACTCCCAGGTGTTTGGTGTGGGAGACTGGGGTAATGATGGTATTGTTTGCTGAGGTGATTTTGAATAGTGAAGAGGGGTCTGGGAATCTTGTATGGTGAAACAGGATGAGTTTTATTTTTTGGGGATTGAGCATTAACTGGTTATTGGTTAGCCAGGTTTCTACTTTGCAGAAGGCTTGCTGTGTTATTTCCTGAAGATGGTGGAGTGTTGAGCCTGCACAAATTAAGGTAGAGTCATCAAAGCATTGTGTTAACATGGCTTCTTTAGTGGCAATATGTAGGCTATTAGTAAATAATGTGAAGAGAAGAGGGCCAGGAATGGATCCTTGCGGGATCCCTAACGTGATTGACAGCAGTGAGGAGAGGGAGCTACCCTATTTGACTGCTTGCTGCCTCCCAGTGAGATAGCTATGGAACCAGGTGAGTGTGGAGTGGCTGGTTTTAAATTCTGATATCAGGTTGGACTGTGAGACTGTGTCAAATGTTTTTGAGAGATCCAGAAAGATAGATGAGACCAGGTTACCTTAATTTCTGAGAAGGTTGACAGAGTTAGTGAAGCTTAGAAGGGCAGTGGTTGTACTATGGTGTGGGCCGAATCCATGTTGAGTTTTGGATAGTAGATTGCTAGTGAGGAGATAGTGGAGGAATTGTGTATAGGTGTATTTTTCCAGAATTTTTGATAGTGGAGAGAGGGTAGCAATTGGACCATAGCTGGCCTTAGGCATAGGCCATCTAGGTAGTCACCTAGGGTGCCACTCTAGCAGGGGCACTTTTCCAGTAATCTGGATGTTATAAGTGGACCAGGATGGGGGCACCGAGTGGCATTGAGGGGACATTATGGAGACCTTTTGACTAGAGCACAAGTTGCATAAAGGCTGGCCCTGAATTGGATGGTAGTTGGAAAGCTCTATAGAGCTGCTGTTTTTATGTAGTGGAATGATATGGGCTATTTTCCAGATAGTTTGGACCTGTTGTTCAGTGATGGAACAGTTTATAATGATGGAGAACAGGGTACACAATGGCTTATTTAGTGATTTTGAGATAGTCAGTGGGTAGGCTGTCTACAGCTAGGGTTGTTGGTCTGAGTTTTTTGAGTTTTTTTATGGTGGCAGTAGGAATAGGTTGTAGGGAGAAGTTATTGTTGTTTTGTGCTGGAGAGAGAGGAATGGGGTGGGTAGCTAGTGTTTGCTAGTTTATGTATAGAATTGGTGAAAATTTTGTTAAACTGTGGGGTATGTCATCTATGGTGTTGTCAGTGTTTGGGGAGGGGGGTAGTGATTTGATCAGACTGAAGGACATTTTTGATTGCTGACCAATACTTTTGTGGGTTTCTTTGGTGTTATAGTTGTATTTTAGCATAATATTATTTTTTTGTGTTATATTATATGTTTTTTGGCAGAATTTCTTAGTTCTAGGTATTTCTGACAATTGGTTAGTGATTTGTTATGGTGCCAATTGTCCCAGGCTTTGTCTCTTGCTTTTAGTAGCGCTCGTATTTCTTTGGTTAGCCATGGGGTGTAGCAAGCTTATTTAGGATTTTCTAGATGGGGCAAGCTTATTTAGGATGCTAATGAACGTGGAGTTAAATAACTCCACTGCCTTGTCTATTGGGAGGTATTTGAGAGGTGCCCATCTGCAACTTTTGAGTGTGTATATGAACTCTTGGGGATTGAAATTTTTTTGTTTCTGATTTGCTGATATGATGGGGTTTTGGAAGAATGTATTTGCTGCTGGAGTAGAAAGGTAGGGTGGTGGTCACTAAAGCTATCAGGGAGATAGCCTGTGAGTTGAGAGAGGTTGGGTTGATTGGTGAGTATCCAATCTAGGATTTATTCTTTTTTGATGTTTTGTCTATCCTGGTAGTGTGTTGGATTAGTTTGGAGAAGCTGTACAGAGACATGTGGTTTGTGGGTGTGTTTGAGTTACAGGAATACCAACTGATATTAAAGTCTCCAAGTATAATTCTTTCTTGAGGAAGGAGCTTATTTGTCCATTGTATGATGTGCTCTAGAGCAGGGATATTATTCCCTGGTGGGATGTAGACACCTACTATGTTTATTTGCTTTTTGGAATTAAGTAAAAGTTTAGTTAATAGTATTTCTGCATTAGTGACATCTAGGATGCTTATGTCTATAGCTTTGATAGTTAGATTATTTTTTTATAGTATGGCTACACCTCCGCCTCTTTTTCCTATCCAGTCTTGTCTATGTATGTTATAGCCAGGGGGTGTTATCTCATTGTTGTTATAACCAGGGGGTGTTATCTCATTGTTATTATAACCGGGGGGTGTTATCTCATTGTTGTTATAGCCAGGGGGTGTTATCTCATTGTTGTTTTAGCCAGGGGATGTTATCTCATTGTTGTTATAACCAGGGGGTGTTATCTCATTGTTGTTATACCCAGGGGGTGTTATCTCATTGTTGTTGTAGCCAGGGGGTGTTATTTCATTGTTGTTATAGCCAGGGGGTTTTATCTCATTGCTGTTATAGCCAGGGGGTGTTATCTCATTGTTGTTATAGCCAGGGGGTGTTATCTCATTGTTGTTATAACCAGGGGGTGTTATCTCATTGTTATTATAACCGGGGGGTGTTATCTCATTGTTGTTATAGCCAGGGGGTGTTATCTCATTGTTGTTTTAGCCAGGGGATGTTATCTCATTGTTGTTATAACCAGGGGGTGTTATCTCATTGTTGTTATACCCAGGGGGTGTTATCTCATTGTTGTTGTAGCCAGGGGGTGTTATTTCATTGTTGTTATAGCCAGGGGGTTTATCTCATTGCTGTTATAGCCAGGGGGTGTTATCTAATTGTTGTTATAGCCAGGGGGTGTTATCTCATTGTTGTTATAACCAGGGGGTGTTATCTCATTGTTGTTATAACCATGGGGGTGTTATCTCATTGTTGTTATACCCAGGGGGTGTTATCTCATTGTTGTTATACCCGGGGGTGTTATCTCATTGTTGTTATAGTCAGGGGGTGTTATCTCATTGTTGTTATAGCCAGGGGGTGTTATCTCATTGTTGTTATAGCCGGGGGGTGTTATCTCATTGTTGTTATAGCCGGGGGGGGTGTTATCTCATTGTTGTGATCTCTGATTTAAGCTATGCTTCTGTCAAGACAACTATATCAGGTGAGTAGTGTGAGAGGGTGGTATGGAGTTCATTGGTCTTGTTGAGAATACTTCTAAAGTTTATAATTAATATTAGGAGATTTTTTTTTTTTTTTTCTGGTGAGGTTTTAGCTGGGTTGATGGCAGGTTGATAGGTGTTGTTTTGGGGCCAGGGTTGGGATGTATATCTCCACTAAGAATTAGTTGTAATGCAATATTAACTATTACTTTTATATATCTTTGTAATGCTTTATCATATGTCAAAGATTTGGTGATTGTGTTTTGAGGGGAACAAGGTGCAACATGTAAAGGGAGGTGGTCTCGATAGTAAAGATGTTAGCAGCAATGATAACGGAGGTTTCTGTTTGATTGGTGGGTAGGGAGTTGTGGGGGTTTGCTGTTGCCATGTGGTGTTAAAATGTGTATGACATGATGTGAGCTGTATAGTTATTAATAGAAGGAGGAGGGTTGGAATTTGATAAAAGTAACATATTGTACTATCTGTGGATACAGGGTAAGTATGCATGTGTTTTTGTTTAATGTGGGATTAATTTGAGGACAGGGTATTGATGATGTATACTTAGTGACTGGGTGTGTACTGACAGCTGTTTGCTATGTACTAGAGATTAATTGTAGGCTTTGATTAGCTAATTTAGGTTATAGGGTGGTTGTTGTGTGTGCAAAATGTTGTGATTGGAGGGTGTGAGGGGTTATGTAGGCATAAATGTAGAAGTAGTGGGGGCAGAGTAGGGGAGCAGAGTGAGACCATAGGGTGAACAGAGCGAGATGAGCTGAGCAAGGTAGGTGCGATTAAAAAATAAACTATCACGTTCTCTGAAGTTATGTCTATAATATTAGCCCATCTTTTGTTACTAATGCCTTTTTTTTTAAGTAGTGAGACCCTTTCTAATTTGACCAGTTGGATGCCTAAGAAATTAGCTTTTCTGAAGGCTGTAAGTGAATGGGTCAGCTATTGTTGACTCTAAGAGACAGACTGGAAGAGTAATGGGGATATATCTCAGACAGGAAAGAACAGATGGCCAAACATTTCTTTAGAGACTTTAAGGGCTAGTATTATAGTTTAGAGTGGAGTGTTTTACAGACTTGAAGGTTAGACGCCAAGATGTTTCTGCATTGGGGGGGGGGGGGGGCTGAAATCCCTGCTGCTGGCTCATGCAGTTATGCTCAGTACATTAAGGATTACAGCAAAATAAAAAAAAGAAAATAAAACATCCTACTAAACAAACTACTTCCCTTAAATAAAGGTGGAAACTCCACTGGACTGTCCAGTTACAGGCCATGGCCATAATATCTTCTCTGTGTAAAATACTTGAAAACTATATATAATCCCAAATTCTTACCAGCATCACTAGAAACTCATAACTTTCCATTACATAGCTTGGTTTTCATCCACATCACTGCATCTTCACACGCTGCTAAGTTTTATTATAGTAGTAAATCAAATTATTATTTATTTTACATTTGTTTACCGGGAAAGTCCAACTGGCCACAGGTCCTTTTTCAGTGGAGGCTCAGGGAGAAAAGCTCCACATTTACAACAGAAAAACTGTACAAAATTTCAAAACATTGCACCAGAGAAGTAACACATGGATACAGAGTAATACATACAGTGAGTTCTTAATACTTCAATTTTGCACATATAGACTAAGGTTAATACATATTTCTAAAAATAATACATACTAAAAGCAAAAATGACAATAAACTTGTCTCTTCCATATGTGTTGATCTGTCTAAAGCCCTCAACATGGTGTCACACCAAAAATTACCCTGTGAGATGTCTTGTCTAGGTTTTGATAAACTCTCACTATCTATATTTAACAGTTATCTCTCAAATAGACAAAAGGTGTAAAGTGGAGAATCAGCATCTCTTCCTTTCTCCCAGTAATCACTGGAGTCCCTCAAGGCTTTCTATTAAGTCCACTGCTTGGAGTTGTTTATACTCATTTTCCTTGCTAAACTCAGTTTTGTGGCATTAATTATGTCATACAGGGTTTAGTTATTTGGTGCCATGCTAAGAGCCTACAGGACTTTAGCTATTTGTTCTCAAAAAGCCAGGAAAAATACAAAACATTACGTCTCATTCTGGATCTCAGTGACTTCTTTCTTTGTGAACTGCATATAGTTTTGGAAGATTACCCATCATGCATTGCTGTATTTTTTTCCAGAAAGCTGGAGGATGGTATAAGTAAGTATGATGAACATATACTGGTAAAAGGTTAGAAGGTCACACTGGAGTTTTTCACCTTGTCCTAAGATCCCAGCACTCCTAAGTACAGGGTGCTACCTTTTGGCATTCTTTTTAGGCCTATGGTCTCTCCACAACAGTTTGAATTACAGAAGACTTTGAAATATGGGTCTACTTATGTTTTGCTACCTGGACAAGTAGCTGTAGGTAGCCCATTTTTGAGTATCTCTACTGGAAGAGCTGTGATGGCTCCTCCTGGGATTGCAAAGCTTAAACAGAGATATTATTTTATAGAAACTGTTTTTTATAGGTTTATAGAAACGTCCTAGCCTAGCTGCCCTGGTGAAACATTTTAGGACTAGACAATTTCCATTTTTATACTCAAAATAGCCTATCCCATCTGGTTATATATTGGTATTACATATCCCATTGTTAATAATTATATATTACTCCTAATGAGAGCAACTGAGATCATACCATAGATAATTTGAGGGGACCCATGCATGAGATAAAGCATTTAGGAACTGCCACTGTCCTTTAGTAGTACATGGGGCAGTCCTTGTGTAAATTTTCTGTTTCCCATCTAAAAATCTAAGGTGTGCTTGAATATGGACAGGGATGAACATGATGGGTGATAGCTTTAATGTTACCCTAGGCCTTTATGGCCAAGTCTGAGCATGGGAGAAAAATACCATTAGTACAAGCCATTGCTTTGGGCAATTTTTCTAAATGTCCCAGTCTCAGGTTTTCTCAGTATTTGAATACCATATACATATTTAGAACAATAAATTCCTCTAGTATCTTACTACTGTTGATTTTTCTTATGAGATACAACCCAAATTTTTGCCATTCCATTTATTCTTTCCATTCTATTCATGGTTGTTGAAAAAACGTATTTTTACTTTTCAGTTAACATCTTCTGCAGGATTTAAACCCATAGCTCTCCTTGCTCAGTAGTGTGACATCCTTCCTGCCCATGTTATACATTACCTCCAGTTAGTGTCATAATATCAATCTTTAATAGAGTCGTCTCAGTGTAACAAAGCATACCAATCCCCGCTCTCATTTTTTTCTCAAACTTGATCAATGGACGTGACGCAATAAAACACAGCACATCTGTTTTATGCTGATTAACACATTTGCATTTTAAACCTATCTTCAATCTCAGGCATTATTATGATGGAGAAGCCATGACAGAGGCCTCAACTGATCAAGTCTCTCTAACAATAAAAACATGTCCATTTTAACCTCTTCTTAAAAGTGGAGACTTTTGCTTGTAAATGCCTCCATCAGCTTTTCCTAATTCCCAAGTTCCTTTCCAAATATATCCAAGGTTTTAAGCCTCGGTGTTGGTACTATCCTCAAATGCACCAAATAACCTAGAAACATATAATCTGGGATTACACTTTACTCCAAAAATGTTGGTCTGACTTCTAGATAAAACCAGTAAAGTCATACTCTCCTCACAATCTATAGAAAAGAATGATGGCATTCTATTGCCAACCATTAGGTCCTCAGCAACCCAACATCCATTTTATTATGATTTTAGTCACCTTGAAGTCTATTGGCAAACTTTCTCACCCACTGACATCAAAGAATGCTGGCAAATTCCGTGTAGCACATATTTAGCTAAATGACAAATAGCTGCACAGAAAGTCAAGAAAGATACTTTCCACCACAATTGGACCCCGTGTTTATATACCTTTATTACATAGAACTGAGCTGATTATAAGGGGCATTCAAAAGTACTTGCACACTCATCTATTAGTGGTACATTGTTATTCACCTGGATGAACAATTCTTTCTCTGCCTTAATTGTTATTTCCTTCTTTCACCCACATTAATATTTTAATAAATGTTACCATTTTTTCAGAGTCAGTAGCTAGTTATTTTGACTGTCAGTATATAACACCTAATAAATAAGGTATTGAGATACATTTATTGTTTATTCAATATTTATAAATCAATTAGATTAATATTATTTCTATCTTACTCCATAACTGTATCACATAACAGCATATTTCGCTATGTATTCAATTGTTGTCACTACTAAACATATGAATATTTTCTTAAATAAACATATTCGAAAAAGGAAGAAAATGTTTATTTGCATGCAGTGAAGCAGTATATAAAAGAAAAATGCTGATATAAGGTGTTGAAAGAGCTGTAGACAGAGATATTGTGGAATAATTAAACAAGGTTAGAAAGATGCATGAAGAAAACAAAAGACAGAATAAATTATTATATAAAGGGTGAGATGTTCAGTTAATGTTTAAAAATAATGGTTAGAAATGAATAAAGTGTTATAAGGGAGATGTTAAATGAGTCAGTCTTAAAGGCTTACAAGTAAAATGAAGTAATGGGAAGCATAACGAAGTATTTATGTAGCATGTATAGTTCAGGACCAAAGGTGGTGGATTTTGAATGGAAGGTGAGTAAAGTAAACAATGTTTTACTGCTATTATAGACAGTGATGTTATAGTACAGGAATTAAATGATGTATTAAAACAAGTGAAAGACTATTTGTTGCCTTATATAGATGGTTTATGTCAAGGTTTCTATAAACTGTGTATGAACATTTTGAATGGCATGTAAGAGAATGGGATAAAGGCTAAATAAATTCTGAAGATGTGATTTAAAAAAAAAAATATATATATATATATGGGTCTACTTTGTTTCACTGAATCTCATTTCACTGAATTTCATTTCACCCCAGCCACTTTGCTAAAAACTCAAATTACTGAAAATTAATTTCACTGCATCTAGTATATATGGCACTGTGTAGAGTACTGTAAGGCAAGTAAAAGGTACAGGCCCTTTTCCCCACTGTAGTGTCATCCCGGAGTTAGTATATAGAGTTAGGGGGAGGGGGGTGCACAGTTTGAGTACATATTGGGCAGGTTTCACGATGGCTTGCACGGAGTCTAAGAGTCGTGTAAGACTCCATGCAGCCATAGCGATCCAGGAACAGCCCGAAATACCGTGTAAGAGACCAGCTAAAACGTCTCTTACACGGGCAGGGCATGGATATGCTAATTACCTCACTTGCAGCTGAAAGGCATGCAAATGAGGTAGATTAGCGATCCATGAAGCTGAAACCAGCCCGTGTAAGAGTCGTGTTAGGTGCAGAAATGTACTCAGTTGACAACTGAGTGCGTTTCTGCAAATAACACAATGGAGCCATGTCAGCTCCAAATTAAGTGTGCATATGTGTCAGGCAGCATGCCAATGGCCAAATATGTGGCCATTGGCACGGTAACCCGATGCAAACATGAAAAAAAAAATTTTTTTTTTTACGGCGATCGGCGAGGTTTAAACGTAGCGCGCTATATAAAACATAAAAATAAAGGTTTTAAACCCACAAATGTGGGTTTTATGCAATGCATGGATTTACAATGCCGGGACTAGCAGAATGAAAACAACATGGCCACCGTTTAGTGGTTGCTAAGGGGGGAAGCTGAGTGTAAGACATGTAACTAAGCATTAGTAGGCAATCCTATGTAAATGAGTGGTAGGATAGTGAATCTCACTGTCACATAGCAAATGAGCACATTCCGTGTAGTGTAAGAGTTAGATAAGGGGGAGTAACAGAGTAGGAGATAGGTGTCATCACAGGGGGAAATGTTAGAAAGAAATCAAGCTCATTGGAGCAAAGTAGTATGTGAAAGATGTCAGTCACACAGCATAGAAAGAGGAGTGTCAACAGATAAGCATGGGAAAGTCAAGAAATGGAAGGTGTACACTGTGGCTAACACCAAAGTTTCTTCCTGTGCATGCATGCGCGCGTGTGCATGCTGAGAGGTGCGAGTAAGACAGAGTGCGCTCGTTTAAGGCAGAGTAAGCATGTAGGTGCCTGTTTAAAGATCTGCAAACCTGTTTGCACTGGTGTGCGTGTGTTTTAACCCGAATAAGCAGATTCTAGTATGTGTAAGCATGTGTGCACGCGTGGTAGCCACTGTGAGCATGTTTTCGCTGGTATGCGCGCTGCTCCACCCTGAGGAAACAGAGAGGAAAAAGGAAGCAGAAGAAATAGTAGGAAGCTAGCAGGGAATACTGCTACAGTTAGCAGGTGAAAACAATTAGAAGCAGGCAATTACACAGGCAGAATACTAGCCCAGCCCAGCACTTAAAACACTGCAAACAGCATTGCAGTATGTTTCTCTCAAGAGATGCTGCAAGACAGGAGTAAGCTATTAGAAGTGAAAACTGAAAAAGCTGCACTCATACCAGACATGCTAGGGGCTGCCATAGCTGTTATAAGGAGACATAGGAGACTTGCTGAGGGTGGTGACAATGCAAATGCTGCCAGACAACCCACAGTGACGAGACGGAGAAGAGTGTACAGGCCCAGGGTCACCTACCAGGGGTTACATGAGCTGGAGATAGTGGAGCGCTATAGAGTGGACAGAGACCTCCTGCAGCAAATTGTTGAGCTGTGCAGACCACGCCTCACACAGAGAACCAACAGAGGGGAACCCATCCCAGTGGAAACCAAGGTATGTGTTGGCCTAAGAATACTTGCAACAGGTACCTTCCAGAGACCAACTGGTGATATGATGGGGATCTCATAGGCATCAGCATCCAGGGTACTGCACCAGTTCCTGGATGCCATGTCGGCAAATGTCGGAGATCATGTATATTTCCCCAATTCCCATGAGGCATTGGCCAGCAATATGCGACTCTTCCAGCAAATAGCGGAATACCCTGAGGTAGTGGGTGCAATAGACTGCACGCATATACGCATCAAGGCACCAGCTGGTGAGCGGGGTAGGGCCTACATTAACCGCAAGGGCTTCCCCTCCATCAACTGCCAGGTCGTGTGTGATGCCCAGGGCATAATAACGAATGTGTGTGCTGGCTGCCCTGGAAGTTACCATGATTCCCATATCTGGCATCTGACGCAGCTGTACCAGACATTTGCCAATGGGGACATCCCACATGGTCACTTAGTGGGGGATGCTGGATATGCACTGGAGCTGTGGCTGATGACACCCATCAGAAATGCACACACACCTGAACAAGAACGCCATAATGAGGCACACGCACAAACACGAAATGTAATAGAGCTTGTGTTTGGGCTGCTCCAGTTCTGGTGCCTGGACACATCTGGTGGAGCCTTGCAGTACTCACCAACTACATGTACCCAAATTGTCATGGTATGTGTTATGCTACATAATATGATTCTTCGAAAACAGTTGCAGCAGGACCAGCATAGGGCCGGGACAAACAGCCCCCCACCATTGCCAAGGCCATCACAGGCAGAGCGTGACTTGGAGGAGGAACAACCTGAGCCTGCCCCAGTAGGCAGAAGGAGGCATGCCCAGTATGCCCTGGCCTTGGCAAAGAGGCAACGCATAGCACATACACTGGCTCAGTAGGAACCCTGGGAATGATACCCCTCTCTGACTCACTCATATAGTAAAAGGGACGCCTAACATGACACAACCTGCTTTCAAACATGTACAGGGAGTGTAGTATGTGCATCCGACATAGGCAGTCCTGCAGCACCACCTGAGGCATGATTGCCATGTGTTAAGCAATGTAGCACCATCTAGTATATGCAAACATGATGACCCTGCCTAACATCTCACCTTCACCAAGCATGATGCCACACTATGAAGACAACAAGATCAAGTACAATAATTGGCTGAAGTATTGCTGTTAGTCAAAGGGGAACAAATGGCTGACAGCCTGGGATGACATGCCGAGCAAGACATGATGCTCCACCTGCTAGGGATGGCACGCACCCAGCACACATGGCTGTTTAGATACTGGTAAATGCTGTTGTCACCCCCACTGTGCCTTGAATAGGTAAGGCTGGAAACACAAACCCACCACCATAGGTAGCACAAGGGATAACAACCTGGACGTAATGCTACCCAATGCCAGAAGTCTAAACTGCAAGATGCATGCAGATCAAACCCACCTCAGCATGGAGAATGGTAATATCTGTTATGTAACAGAAACCTGGGTCAAGGCTCAGAAGAGCACCCTAATACTACCAGGTTATGCCTTATACCATGCTTTACAGCCCCAAAACATGGAACAAACTACAATAGGAGTGTGGCTATCAAAAGGATAACCACACCCCCAGGTTGGTACCACAGCAAGAAGCAGCATGGACTATCCACAGGCAAGTAACAGTGGCTCAAACTGCGTCCCAGTTTGCAGCCTGCTACAGACCACCCTCCAAAACCCAGGAACCCCAGCCAGTCTTTCTGAAGACACTGCAGAGTATGAATGTCTCACCAAATACCAAACAAGGCACACACAAAGTATGACATAGGTGGTAATCCATTATGTATGGAAGAAGTAATCAGGGACCTAGGGACACAAGTGGAGAGTAACCCGTCATGTGACACTCACATTGCCAAGGTGGCCAGGAAGACCTGCTATATTGCCCACCTTATCATGAAAGGATGCACATGTAGATCAAGAGAGGTCACTGTGCCCCCATACTCTTCTCTTATCAGGCCCATACTTGAGAACAATGCCCCATTTTGGATGTGCCTTACCTGACACCTGCATCAGTTAGAAAGACCCCAAACGTACCTCACCAAGAGGATAAAGGGTCCAAACATTTGTCATCTGCTGCCTGGCTGAAGAAACCACAGCCCAATTCACATGCATACTGCCCAGTCAGAGGCGATGTATGCCTGATGTACAAGGCCATGTCCTATCCAGAATGAATGGACATGCTCCACTGCAGAAACTCCAAATCCAGCAGAGACACCACAGTGAGATATCTGAACCTCCACACATAGATAAATAGGATGTGCTGGAGGGACAGAGTCATAACCCAGAGGCTCCTTACACTCTGGAACAGAATCCCAGTCCATGATAGGCTGAGCTCCACACTCATACTCAACAAGAGAAATCTGGTCAAGTGCATGGGAGATAGTAGGTGTACACTGGGGGCCATTTCTGTGTAAAGTAAACCCTAAATGGGCGTAATATGCACATTGCAAGGGATATTGAAAGCCACACACAGTCTGTCTAGGCTCAAACATGGCCAGGGCAGATAGCCTAGTATGAACCTATGAACCTATGACGATACAAATTGTGCAGGACACAAAGAATAATCACACAGCTGACCTAACTGATGGTAGGAACCATGGTGATAATCCACAGATATGCTCTGCATTACTCAAATATCACAAACAATACACCAAACCCACACACATTGCCAACATCCAACCTAACAGATTCTTTGCAAACTCCCCACCAGCACCAAACTGCCAAATATCTATCCCAGCAGAGTGCTGGCCCCCTGACATTGCAGATGCTGAGGTAACAGTCAGCATCTACAAAGCAAACCACACAGTATCAATGGTACCAGATGGTGTCCTAGGTTGTGCCCAACAAGAACTGTAAGAAGATTGGAACACCAAATAGCACTACTGCTCACTCTCAGTCTTACCACAGGATATGTACCCAAAGAGCAGTGTACAGCAACAATGGTCCCTCACCACAAAGGTGGTGCCTGAATGGATACTGCAAACTATCACCCCTCAACCCTGACTATCTTGGTTGGCAAAGTAATGGAGAGGATAATCATGGACCCCAGGAATAACGAGATTGGGTACCTACAGACATTGGACCCTACCCAGTGTGGCTTTCATAGGGCAGATCCTGCCCCTTAAACATGTCTGACTCATGTGAAACACGCACCAAGGCCATTGATGAGGGGAATGTGGTTCACACAGCCTATCTGGACCTTGCTAAACCCTTCCATACAATACCCCAGTTGTTCAGTACAGATAAGCTCACCAGCCTAACTATAAACCTCTATCCAAGTAGATGGGTTGCAAACCAGCTCAAGGACAGAACTGACCTGGTCTGAAATGCTGCAGCCATGTCAGACTACAAACCAGGTACAACTGGCATCCCACAAGGCACGGTCCTGGGACCTCTCTTGTATGGTATATATGTCACATAGGTACAAACAAACATGGAAGGACTGTGTCTAAACAGGTTTGCAGATGGCTACAAACTGCCCTCCATATTGGACCCTCCAGCTGACACAAGCATCCTACAAAAGGCACACATAGAAACAGACAAGTGGTGCCACAGCCATGTCAACAAGCAAAATGCAGAATAGTGTATAGTCATCCCCTGTGGAAACACAGTAAGTGGCCACAAATTACCACATAGGTGTTAACCCATTAAGTACATCAGGAGCAATAAGAGACCTGGGGACGCAAGGTGATATATATCCTGCATGTGACAACCATGTGTCTGTAGTGGTTGCAGAAACATACCATATACCCACCTAATCATGAATGTAAGCACAGCTAGATCAGGGGAGGTCATTGTGCCTCTCCAGTCATCCATCAGCAGCCTCACAATTGTGTACAATGGCCCTTGTGGGATGTACCTTAGCAGACAGCTGCATCAACTGGAAAGACCCCACAAATACCCCACTAGGAGGATCTTAAAGCTGTAACAGATGCCATGTGTTGCCTGATTAAACAAACTGCAGCTCCACACAGTGCCATACCACCTGGCTAGAGGTGATCTGTGCCTGATGTATAAAGCCATGACCAAGCTGGAATCAATGGACATTTGGCACCATGTAAAATCTGAATGCTGGTGACCTATGCACATGACAGGCCTGAACCCCAGCACAGACATAAACAGGACATGCTGTACCGATTGGTCCATAACCCAGAAGCTCACTCCATTCATGACTAAAGTCCCAGTACAGGTTATCCAGGAAGTCCTTCATTGACTGTCATCCAGAGGAATCATGATGACTGGATGGGAGATGGTAGGTGCACCCTGGATATCACCTGTATGTCACGGGTAGACAGAGGCACAGCACACTAACCTTGAAATATGTCATGGCAAACACCAGTAAATATGTGTGTTGAAGGACAAACACTCTCTGACTAGCATTACAAATGGCCTAGGGCACATGGCCATTGTTTGTCACTGTCCACACAAGTTGTGGAATACATTAACAATGTCGGACAATCTTGTTCTATGTTGTCCATATCTGAACAAAAAGCAACAAGGTCATATCTGCACAACTGGCCCTCAACCAGTCTGGTGTGCTCACTATAAATATTACAAGCAGTGACAGGACTGAAACCAATGATACTGTCCACCACAGTGAAAGTACTGAACCAGTACACTATACGACAATGCACTGTTTGGTCAGTATGAAAGGATGTTGACAACTGTATGCAAACTATCCCATGGCAACCCTGCAGGCACAGCATAATGCCTGTTAGGTTCAGACACAAAGCAGTTGGGCAGTAAGAACACAACCTGACGTCCAACACTCAACTGTACATGTAAAATATAGATGAAGTCTACAAACAAACACAAATGTGGTGAACCACAGATCTCAACATATAGAAAGTTCACACTGGGCATGCTCGCACACTTAGATAAATGAGACGTGTCAGTCAAGAAGCCATATAAACTGTGAACTGGGCATGCTCACACACTTGGGCCATGTCACAGTTCAGCAGTTGCACACACATATCTGGAATTTGTATGTGTTAATACAGGAACCTCCCACAATACAGAAATCTGCCCAGTGCACACAGTGAAATTACAACAGAGACATAAGTAAAGTAGTGGATCCCACTCATATGCACACATCTGCCACAGTACACAAATTGTTCATAGAGATAGGGGAAAGCTATGGTAATAAAGACCCACAAACAGTTTATGAGCAACAGATACTTGCATCTGACAGGTAAACATATGGCCGTAGAGTTCAATACAAAGCTGTTGTCCCTAGGGAATACAGAAGGCTATCCACAGTGTATTTGGCGTCTGCCTCCACAGTACAGTAGGCCACTGTTCATCTGCAAAGTTAATGCATATATATGCTCTCCCCCTTACTGATGGATAGTAACAGATGTACATACCTCTTCATAAATAATGATGTCAGCACACTATACATATGTCAGGAGCACAAATGACACCTAGTAATTTGAATAGCGCGCTCAGCTACTGCATCTTCCACAAGTGTCATAACATAGTTAGGTAGGGGTTTAAATCCTGCAAATGCTCAGTGTATGTGTGAATGTTGTGGGGGGAGTAGGGTGTGTGCAATTCTATGTGTAAAAGAAATGTCCCTTTTGGCAACTAGTACAACACACCACATGCTGCATATTCCACTGTCTAAACACTGATGATGTCAGCACCCTAGAAGTACAGCAGGAGAAAGCAAGCCTCCCAGTAATGCAAATAACGCACTCTGCTACTGCATCTCTCACAAGTGTCATAACATAGTTAGGTAGGGGGTTGAATCCTGCAAGTGCTCAGTGTGTGTGTGTGTGTGTGTGAATGTGGGGGGAGGGTGTGTGCAATTCTATGTGTAAGAGAAATGTCCCTTTTGGCAACTAGTACAACACGCCACATGCTGCATATTCCACTGTCTAAACACTGATGATGTCAGCACCCTAGAAGTACAGCGGAGAAAGCAAACCTCCCAGTAATACAAATAGCATGCTCTGCTACTGCATCTCTCACAAGTGTCATAACATAGGTAGATCGGGGTTTGAATCTTGCAAGTGCTCAGTATGTGTGGAGAGGGTGTGTGCAATTCTATGTGTAAGAAAAATGTCCCTTTTGGCAACTAGTACAACACACCACATGCTGCATATTCCACTGTCTAAACACTGATGATGTCAGCACCATAGAAGTACAGCGGAGAAAACACGTCCCTCAGTAATGCAAATAGCACGCTCTGCTACTGCGTCTCTCACAAGTGTCATAACATAGTTAGGTAGGGGCTTGAATCCTGTAAGTGCTCACTGTGTGTGTGTGTGAATGTAGGGGGAGGGTGTGTGCAATTCTATGTGTAAGAAAAATGTCCCTTTTGGCAACTAGTACAACACACCACATGCTGCATATTCCACTGTCTAAACACTGATGATGTCAGCACCCTAGAAGTACAGCGGAGAAAGCAAGCCTCCCAATAATGCAAATAGTGCACTCTGCTACTGTGTATCTCACAAGTGTCATAACATAGTTAAGTAGGGGCTTGAATCCTGCAAGTGCTCAGTGTGTGTGTGTGAATGTAGGGGGAGGGTGTGTGCAATTCTATGTGTAAGAAAAATGTCCCTTTTGGCAACTAGTACAACACACCACATGCTGCATATTCCACTGTCTAAACACTGATGATGTCAGCACCCTAGAAGTACAGCGGAGAAAGCAAGCCTCCCAGTAATGCAAATAGCGTGCTCTGCTACTGCGTCTCTCACAAGTGTCATAACACAGTTAGGTTGGGGTTTGTATCCTACAAACGCCATGTGTGTTTTTGTCACACAGTTTGTCCATGTGTATGGGGTGTTGTTCCCAATATTGCACGACATAGATTATATCAGTAATGTCAATGCACACATGATGTATGTGTGTGCCACATACACATATGTACCTGTGACCTACAATAGTTCCCATGTCTGAAGCCTGCCTCATGTGAATATATGGAATATGCATTAGACAACTTTATGACTGTGGTGTTCTGTGCAGGGGCTGCATGTGGTATGTGAATATACAGTGTGAGTTGTATATGGTGTCATCCTACCAGCGAGGGATACATGTCTGGTCTGGAGCATATAGTCCACAGGTTGTTGATGAACAGGTGCAGAATGTTTTCACCTCTTGTGGGAGTGGTAACAAGTTGTTCCATAGCAATTCAGTGAATGAATGCTAGGAACATTTCAACTAGGGTCTTGGAGCTAGAGTAATGCTCACACTCTATGTTTGGGTAGTTGCAGTCCACCCATATAATGGTGTTTGTAGAGACCGTCATATTCCCAGTGTTATCAGGAAGGCCAAGTGGGTTTCCTGGGTATGGGAGGGTGGTGTGTGCCAGGCTATGAACCTGAAGGCAGTCTAACCCACTGTTAGTTGCACATGGATAGGCTCTGATGCTTTGTGCTGTGCCACCAACCTGGAGGTGTGTGTGTCTGTGGTGCCTTTGGATACTTCCCCCCTGTTCTGGTTTGGTGCATGTTTAGGGGATGACAAGCATGGTATGAGGTATGACCTGGCAGTGATGGGGTGCACCTGGGAGCCTTGTACCAGGATTCTGTTACTGCACAGATATTGCTGTTCTCCATGCTAAGGACAGTTTCCAGTGCATGCATCTTGAGGTTTACACTGCTGGCGTTGAGTAGCATTACTATTAGTGTCCTATCCCGTGTGATACCTGTGTAGGTGACTATGTAATTTGACTTGCGAAGATGAAAAACAAACTCCTTTGGACACAGAAAAAAGCCTCCACCACTCGAACTGAAAAGCAGTGATATCCGCTTGAATAATACCAAAGTCTTCGTTCAAGAGAACAATTTAATATGTTTCAAAACTTTAAGTGCGGAACTTTACATGCACTTTTCGTCAGGGCTCCTGCCCCAACTTCATTAGAAAAGACAAACACGCCACTAACTAACACTCTATTATATAAGCAATTAAAACCTTGTTAATTGGTAAATTAGTACAACCATAAAATCTGTTTAAACTTTTAAAGTGACACCAAAAGTAATAAACAAAGGTTAAAACCTCAATGGTTGTGCACAGATAAACATGTACGCTCCTATAAACCATTTACTAAAGTTTTGTTATAATGGAAGTAAATGTATATATATTTGTGTTTCACCAATGAAACTTACTTAATGTATTGTCTGCTCATTCATTACTCCACTATAATGCTAGAAATATTGAGCTACTGTTGCCGAAGGGCTTCAGGTATGATTATGTAGCTACATGTACCTTAAAGTCCAAACTCAACATTCTACATTCATATGAATATTGTATTAATCTTAAACTGGTAAATAATTTGTCAAACATTTAAAATGACTACATCATAACCGACATCACAAGTAGTAAAGATACATCATAAAATAATACATCGTAAGAAAATGGTACGTCCTAATTCAAACCTAATAAATGCTTTCATAACATAGTACTACCATCATTGTTCTAAATATATAACTACAATTTACAATATACTGTACTCTGTTTGTATATAAACCTTAAAAAAATTAAAACATTAAGAAAACATTTATAAAAAAAAATTTTATAACAAATTTTATAACAAATTTAGACAGCGCAAAACACTTATATATGTGTAAGTGTAATCATGTGTGCCCTAATGGTGTGTGTACATACACTATGCAAATATACTTTCTAAAAAATGCACTTTAAATGGGAAGAATTTTAAGAATTTATATGATGCTTAATAATATTAATGTTACATCCCTGAGAAAAATAGCTATGGGGACTTAGCTGGTGTAAGGTCCTAACCCTCAAACTATGAATCAAATATAATTAATAATGTATTCTAATTTATTGAAATAAAAAATTTTTTAAAAAAATTTTTATTTCTTTGATCCAATCATAAAATCATGTAGTAACTCCACAAACATTAAATGTCTAAAATTAAAATCATGTACTGACCTTTAAAAACTTTAAATTCTACATAAATTTTGGAATTTCGTCCGATATTATCATTAATACCATATTATCTCTCTAAATTTTTAAGTCTCAAGATACATTTAATGGAGCACATTTCATTTATACCTGGGAACCTACAAGCGTTAGTCCTCAGTTGCCAAAGCAGTTCTTTTCTTTCCAATTCTAAGCTCTCATTTCCCCCTCTCCCATCCAAAACAAATTGATCTATTACTCTAAACTTGAAATTGTGACTTGGAAACTCAGAAATATGCCTAGCCAATGCGTTGTCCATTCTTTTTGCGTTTATATTGTACACATGTTCTTTAACTCTGTCCACTAACTTCCTATCCGTCTTTCCAATGTAAAACGCTTGGCATTGCCCACAATTAGCTAGGTAAATTACCTGTTTGCTATTACAATTATATTTTGATGTTGAACGGTAATATTTGTTATTTATTACAAACTTATTTCCTTCCTCTATATATTTACAATAACTGCACATAAGGCATTTATGCATACCTACTTTCGTTGTAAACGGATGCCCTCTCCTTTGCAAAATTTCTTTCAGGTTCTTACCCCTTCTATATGTAATTTTTGGTTTTCTTGGTAATAGTTCTTTGAATAAATTATCATTCAACAAATATTCCCAATTCTTCGTCACAATATTCGATACAAGTATAGAATCCAAATTATATGTGCAAATAAAGTTACACCCATAATCTGCGTCAAATTTCCCCCTTCTATTTGACAAAAGACCTTGATTTGCGTCACCCTCTATTTGACCCCTTTGTAACTCCAATCCCAAAATTGGGACGTATGTACCTTCTCTTCTCTTTATTTTCACCTCAGTTAAAATTTCATTCAAAAACCTGAGTGGATAACCCCTTTGTGTGAAAAAATTCAATATAATTTCACACTCCTCGTCAAATTCTCCTTCTATAGAGGTCATTTGGGCTGCTCTTACCAATTGCCCTTTTACAACGGATTTTTTCTGATGTTTCGGGTGACAGCTGGTGAAATGAAGGTACATATTCGAGTAGGTCTCTTTTCTATGAATTTTAGACAGGTAAACTTTATTTTTATAATCTTTTCTTAAAGAAACATCTAAATATTCTATGCTGTTTTTATCATGTCTAAAAGTGAAACTAAGAAATTGTGTTGAGCCATTGAACATTAATAAACAATCTTAATTGGTCCTCTGTCCCTTGGAACAAAATAAAAATATCATCCAGGAACCGCGTATAATATACGATGTTAGCTTTGAATTCATTGTTGTTTAGTACAAAAGACCTCTCCCAATAGGCCATTACTAAATTAGCTATGGCAGCCCCAAATGGTGACCCCATCGCTACACCAATTTTTTGATGATAAATGTCGTTATTAAACTTCAAATAATTGTACGACAAAACTGTGTCTATTAATTCCTCAACAAGTTTTACTTCATTTACTGATGCATTTAATAAACCCAGCATATTAACTACCCATTCAATTCCTACCCGGTGAGGAATGTAGGAATATAAATCTTTCACATCGAAGCCTACATCACCGAGCAGTCCATCCCCGTCCCTTGAACAGTCTGGTAATGACGGGAACCTGATGACATTGATTAATCTACTCACGCAGAAAGTGGAAACATTAACACAAAAGGTAGATGCAGTCACTAACTCCCAGATGGGTTCGCAGAACATTCACAGTACGAGAGAGAATCTTGCACCAAACATAACGGTGAGAGACATTTCTGTGGAGGTGCCTTTCTCAATTGACACGCGAGGCGTGCAAGGCACACAAGGGGCAAATGCTGTAGAACTACAAACTGGTTCTAACCAAGGGACTACGATTTCTAACGGTTCCTTATACGGAACCAATATCTCGAACCAGGTTGGGGCACCGGCAGGACCAGCAGCATCAGCTAATTTCAAAGTTTGGATTAATAGACCATTTGTTTTTGACAATGGCTCTCAAAGCACACCTAACACTTCAATGAAAGAGGTAAGCGTAGACCTAGCAGTAAAACTGAACGATTTTGATGCTAAATTATTTAAGGTACGCAAAATGCAGCTCGAGATAGCATATTTTCGTGAATGTGTCAATTTGAAAGTGGTACCTAAAGGACTGAGGCAGTGGCAATTCCCTTCGGGTTTAAAGGAGGGAACCCCTTTCTATGAAGCCCTAATAGGTTTATTTGACAAACATGGGCTGGAACTGTTGGACATGTTGTACACTCACTATCAAATTTTTGTGGACAGTCTTTTATTGGAATTAGAAGAGTTAAATCAAACTATTAAAGATGATGTTAACTTTTTAAGATACCGGTTCGATTACGAACGGTGTTTTTCCAGCATTGATGACCATATGGTTAAAATTAAAAATACTAAAGCAAAGAAAATAGCACGGGACATTAAAGACTATAGGGAGGGGAAGGCCTACCCGAAACCCCCTATTATTCAAGGAATTTTAACGGTTCCCACTGAGAGTTCTGGCGTAAGGCCGGGAGAGTGCACAGTTGCGAACAAGTTACTTCTAAATGACCAAGCTAATAGTAATGAACCGGGCGGAAGTGAACCGTGCGCCAACAATGAGTTGAGACGAAGTGAAAGACTTAATCAAATAAACAATAATGTCCGTAAAAATATGGGTAGCACAGGAAATTCTGAAAGGGCAGAAAGTAATGACCAGACTCAGCACCAGCAAAATTTTCAGAATGGAAATTTCCAACAGGTGAAACGGAACAACAGAGGGATGAGGAACAAGAGGAAGAAATGGTAGCCATTTCTAGCCCAACCTCAAATGATTTAAGTTCAAATGATGTAATTTTAAATGACTTGGTTTCATATGAAGTTTTGATGAATTCTAGTGGAGATTTCAAAATATTTAATTACTCAGGTATTGATATTTGCCCAGAAATTGTGGATTCATTATCTAAAGGGTACACGTTTGTTCCTTCATGCCCTATTGATCTAGCTAATACATTGCTAGACTTGAAATTGTTTTGTAGAAAAATAAACCTAACAGCATTAATGGGCAAGAACACCCACAAGAGATCTGAGTTGTACATATGTAGCGTGTATAATCCCCCATTACATCCCCTGGTGACCCTTTTTGAAAGTGCTACTGAGTTTGATCTTAGGAACTTGGAGAGAACTAACATCTATAAGAAAAATTTTAATTTTAATATTTCTAAGGAAGACAGGGACTTACTTGAATACTTGTGCCAAGTTCCCATACGTATTATGAAACCCAATAAGGGTGGGGGGTTGGTAATCATGTCACAAAATGACTATGATTCTAGAATGTATAAGATTCTTGATAGTGAAACATATTGTAAAGCTTCAATTAATGAAATGAATAGTGCCTACATGAAAATCAAGGCGTTCATAGAGGAGCTATATATTGAAGCTAGAATCGACAGGGAAATCTATTTATATTTGCAGCAGTTGTTTCCTAGAACCCCATACCTATTTGGGATACCAAAGATTCATAAGAATCTAGTGGATCCCCAATGAGACCTTTAGTCGATGGAAGGAAAAGTGCTACATATACTTGCGCAAAACTCTTAGACAGTATTTTGAAGAAATACATAGTAAATGAATGCCAAATCTCCAAAGACTCATGGTCTTTTTTGAAATCAATTAACAGTTTAGAATTTTTCCCTTCAGCTTATTTTGTGACAGTCGATGTGAAAGATTTATATTCCTGCATTCCTCACCGGGTAGGAATTGAATGGGTAGTTAATATGCTGGGTTTATTAAATGCATCAGTAAATGAAGTAAAACTTGTTGAGGAATTAATAGACACAGTTTTGTCGTACAATTATTTGAAGTTTAATAACGACATTTATCATCAAAAAATTGGTGTAGCGATGGGGTCACCATGTGGGGCTGCCATAGCTAATTTAGTAATGGCCTATTGGGAGAGGTCTTTTGTACTAAACAACAATGAATTCAAAGCTAACATCGTATATTATACGCGGTTCCTGGACGATATTTTTATTTTGTTCCAAGGGACAGAGGACCAATTGAAAGATTGTTTATTAATGTTCAATGGCTCAACACAATTTCTTAGTTTCACTTTTAGACATGATAAAAACAGCATAGAATATTTAGATGTTTCTTTAAGAAAAGATTATAAAAATAAAGTTTACCTGTCTAAAATTCATAGAAAAGAGACCTACTCGAATATGTACCTTCATTTCACCAGCTGTCACCCGAAACATCAGAAAAAATCCGTTGCAAAAGGGCAATTGGTAAGAGCAGCCCGAATGACCTCTATAGAAGGAGAATTTGACGAGGAGTGTGAAATTATATTGAATTTTTTCACACAAAGGGGTTATGCACTCGGGTTTTTGAATGAAATTTTAACTGAGGTGAAAATAAAGAGAAGAGAAGGTACATACGTCCCAATTTTGGGATTGGAGTTACAAAGGGGTCAAATAGAGGGTGACGCAAATCAAGGTCTTTTGTCAAATAGAAGGGGGAAATTTGACGCAGATTATGGGTGTAACTTTATTTGCACATATAATTTGGATTCTATACTTGTATCGAATATTGTGACGAAGAATTGGGAATATTTGTTGAATGATAATTTATTCAAAGAACTATTACCAAGAAAACCAAAAATTACATATAGAAGGGGTAAGAACCTGAAAGAAATTTTGCAAAGGAGAGGGCATCCGTTTACAACGAAAGCAGGTATGCATAAATGCCTTATGTGCAGTTATTGTAAATATATAGAGGAAGGAAATAAGTTTGTAATAAATAACAAATATTACCGTTCAACATCAAAATATAATTGTAATAGCAAACAGGTAATTTACCTAGCTAATTGTGGGCAATGCCAAGCGTTTTACATTGGAAAGATGGATAGGAAGTTAGTGGGCAGAGTTAAAGAACATGTGTACAATATAAACGCAAAAAGAAAGGACAACGCATTGGCTAGGCATATTTCAGAGTTTCCAAGTCACAATTTCAAGTTTAGAGTAATAGATCAATTTGTTTCGGATGGGAGAGAGGGAAATGAGAGCTTAGAATTGGAAAGAAAAGAACTGCTTTGGCAACTGAGGACTAACGCTTGTAGGTTCCCAGGTATAAATGAAATGTGCTCCATTAAATGTATCTTGAGACTTAAAAATTTAGAGAGATAATATGGTATTAATGATAATATCGGACGAAATTCCAAAATTTATGTAGAATTTAAAGTTTTTAAAGGTCAGTACATGATTTTAATTTTAGACATTTAATGTTTGTGGAGTTACTACATGATTTTATGATTGGATCAAAGAAATAAAAAAATTTTTAAAAATGTTTTTAATTTCAATAAATTAGAATAAATTATTAATTATATTTGATTCATAGTTTGAGGGTTAGGACCTTACACCAGCTAAGTCCCCATAGCTATTTTCGCAGGGATGTAACATTAATATTATTAAGCATCATATAAATTCTTAAAATTCTTCCCGTTTAAAGTGCATTTTTTAGAAAGTATATTTGCATAGTGTATGTACACACACCATTAGGGCACACATGATTACACTTACACATATATAAGTGTTTTGCGCTGTCTAAATTTGTTATAAAATTTGTTATAAAATTTTTTTGCTATAAATGTTTTCTTAATGTTTTAATTTTTTTAAGGTTTATATACAAATAGAGTACAGTATATTGTAAATTGTAGTTATATATTTAGAACAATGATGGTAGTACTATGTTATGAAATCATTTATTAGGTTTGAATTAGGACGTACCATTTTCTTACGATGTATTATTTTATGATGTATCTTTACTACTTGTGATGTCGGTTATGATGTAGTCATTTTAAATGTTTGACAAATTATTTACCAGTTTAAGATTAATACAATATTCATATGAATGTAGAATGTTGAGTTTGGACTTTAAGGTACATGTAGCTACATAATCGTACCTGAAGCCCTTCGGCAACAGTAGCTCAATATTTCTAGCATTATAGTGGAGTAATGAATGAGCAGACAATACATTAAGTAAGTTTCATTGGTGAAACACAAATATATATACATTTACTTCCATTATAACAAAACTTTAGTAAATGGTTTATAGGAGCGTACATGTTTATCTGTGCACAACCATTGAGGTTTTAACCTTTGTTTATTACTTTTGGTGTCACTTTAAAAGTTTAAACAGATTTTATGGTTGTACTAATTTACTAATTAACAAGGTTTTAATTGCTTATACAATAGAGTGTTAGTGGCGTGTTTGTCTTTTCTGATGAAGTTGGGGCAGGAGCCCTGATGAAAAGTGCATGTAAAGTACCGCACTTAAAGTTTTGAAACGTATTAAATTGTTCTCTTGAACGAAGACTTTGGTATTATTCAAGCGGATATCACTGCTTTTCAGTTCGAGTGGTGGAGGCTTTTTTCTGTGACTATGTAATTTGAGCCTTGCATAAAAAGGCACTATGTGTGCAGCAAGAGCCTTTGCCAATATACAATGGCCCATGGGTGACAGGTGCAAGCTGTCCCTAGCAAAGCATTGTGGCTTGTTTAGCATGTAATCCCACGCTGACAGGCATTGGATCCCCTTGAATGTCACCAAAACATAAGGCAGTTGTAGAAACTGATCATCCTGTCTACATATTATGGCAGCATTCTTGGTGAGGGTAAGATGCTACTCAAGATCAGGGTCATACCAGTCTGTGCCACATGCTCAGAGAGCCCCTCTATGTCCCCTATCATGTAGTCCAGGGAGGTATGTCACAGGTCATTCACACTGGCACGGACAATGACTGTGTCATATTTGTACATGCCTTGGAGTGACCTGTATGCTTGTGTTATGTCGTGGATCATAGTGCCTGACGGGCATCTCACCATGACCCTCTCCTTGTTCAGCCTGGTGAGCGGGACCTCAGTTTACCTAACGATAGAGGTACCTCTTACAACTGTAGCAGGTGTGTTGTTTAGCCGTACGGGCTATGACTGTTCAGCACACAGGCTTTGTGAGCTATGTGTTGCACGTGCTCTGTTCTGGCGTAACATTTGCTTGTGTGTCTGCTTTGCAGGTGTCTGCTGCTCAGGCAGGATGCTATTCTGAGACTCCAAGAATGTTCCTGTGTGTTTATGTGTTTGGATTGCTGTCGTTGTAGGTCTATGTGAGACTGGTATTGTATTCACTGTAGTATCCCACTCCACCTGACAGGTTATGCCAGTACTGAGTTAAGAGAGCTTAGCCCCCAGTTTGGCTATGTGGTTGCATCTCTCACATGTGTTGTAAGTTTATGGGAAGGGGAGAGGGTTGTCTGTGTACATGAGGCAGCTGTAACATTGCCACATGACTCACAGATTCACAAACTGGACCATAGAGGAGATTGACAAGTGACCTTTGCACATGCTACCATAGTATTGTGAATCCCATAATAATTAACAACACATAGGGCCAATGGGGAACAAGGTACTCAAGGTGAGTATGTGAGGGTGTAGCGCTTCTGATTTGTTAGTGCTGGCATATATAAATGCTTTCGTGAGCAAATGCCAGGTAAGTCATATGCAATGTGTTACAGGCAACTTACATGCAAACAGGACAAACAGTGACGTTCTGTCAAGTGAGACATGGACATCAGTACAGTAAACAATACAGATGTCACTAGGGATCCACAGAGGCACTGTAAATCTGCATTGCAGGTGGAATCAGTGTTTCAGGGAAATAACAAGCAAACATGCATACAAACAAAGCTACAGTCAGCAGGCCTGGATCTAGTCTATGCTACAACAAACAAGGTGTATGACTTCCAGTAGGTAACAGTGCAAATATGCAGGCACTATAAGCCTGTTCCCAGAAATTCACAGGTCAGACGGGCAGGGTCCAGCCTCACCTCCCACAAGTGTACAGACCATGTACCTTCGTAATGTAGAATAACTGGCCTGAAACCCAAGTGCTCATACCTGAACTAATACACATTTTGAATAACAGACACTGAGCCCTCACTTAGCAGTTCCAAACTTAGTAGGATGTATGCTACCTGTCCTGGCACCACAGTATCCTTGACATGTATGGAGACTCTCCCTCCTGTCATAGTTAGTTCTGTGTTTTAGGGCTGTCAAGCATGGTATGAGGTGTGACCTTGTAGTGCTAGGGTGCTCTTGTGAGTCTTGAACCTGTTGTGTATTACTGTACAGATATCAACATCCTCAAACATCCTCATTGCAGAGTCGAGTGTGGACAGCATGCAACTTGCAGTTTACATGTCCACCATTGAGTATCAATACTTACATTTTCTTATCCCCTGTGCTACCTATGTAGGTGGCCTTCTGTTGACAGCCTCACCACCAGTATGCAAAGTTGTGCAGACATTACACTATGGTAATTACTATGGGTGTACAAAACAATACAATGACAATCATACTGTTACTGCATCAGGCATGCTGGGATATACCCACAATGATATCATTACACTGTACTGTTGACAACATGATACTATTACTACACTTCTATGTAGTCACCCTGTGCATCAGCACCATGTTAACCTGTTTCTGCACAGATGTTACAGATTGCAGGAGGTGGCACAGTTTCATCATATGCACAGGGTGTGTACTTGGTATGCCTGAGTCTGCCACTGATACAACCAACTGACATGTATTTGTGTGTGTGTTGGTGAGGGACAGCAGTACAAGATGGGGCAATGTTGATGCAGTGTGTGCGCGTATGCGGTAGCCCTAGGTGTTATCAATTCGCATGTGTGTATGCATGCTCACAGTTCCACCTCATGGCAGCCATATACAGGTGTTTGTGGACAGCCACAGACTGTACCTGCCAGGTCATACAGATCACTGTCTCTGGCCATGGACACGGTACCTGTGCCTGGCAGGGGTGCTACGGACTGTATCAGGTACTAAGCCAGACTGGGTACTGTCATCAGAAGCAGGTGGTTGGTGACTGGAGACAGGTCCCTGTTGGGACTGTCCAGAGCCACATGCACGTGGTCTCCTGGGGCGGTCTGATGACAGCACAGACCCAGCATTGCTGGGGCTGCTGCTGGCACTATGGGAGCGGCCGCAAGCCTGTTGTCATCCGCGACGACTGCCAGCTGCTGCTGTTGCTGGCATACGCCCACGTCGACACCTCAACTGTCCACCATTGCCCTGGCTCATGGACATGTAGTTGTGGAACAGATCTAATGTGTCCCCCCAAGGTCTGTCAATGACCTCGGTGAAATTACAGATGGCAGCCGCAACATCATGCATACTGTCATTCATAGCTGTGCGACATGCTCTCAGCTCCCTCAGACCCTGTCTGGTGTACCGTTCCATACGTGACTGTGCCTGCATTACAATCCGAAACATAGCTGAGGTTGAAAGACCTCTGTGGGCACATCTGACAGGGGCAGTACGCCCATGGACGCTCCCATGAGAACCCCTGGACATCTGCCTGTGTGGTACCATGTCAGGACCCTGGTCATGGCTGCTGTGTGGGGATGCATGTGCCACTGATACCACATTACCCTGGTCAATGCCCACTGTAACATGTCCATCACCTAGGGACATTGGTGACAAAGGATGTATTGGCAGGATGACTGTGCACATTGATGGGGTCGACAGCTGTGTACTGTCAACTGGCTGACCAACGACAGACCCTGGCACACCTCCCTGTACCATTACACAGGTATCATCATTATCACTATCCGCTGCAGCTGATTCAGGTTCCCTGCTGCACAACACCAGAGCAGCACCAGAACCTGTGTGAGTAAGACAGGAAACACAGTTTACAATGTGTACACAATGTCACCACTGATACACACAGGCACACATGCATACATGCACACATGCACATATGTGCACATGCACACAGGTGCACACATGCACACATGCACACAGGTGCACATGCACACATGCACACATGCACACATGTGCACACATGCACACATGCAGACATGCACACAGGTGCACATGCACACATGCACACATGCACACAGGTGCACATGCACACATGCACACTCCTCAGTATATCAGATATCAACACACAGACACAAACACACCTGTAATCAAACACATAGCACTACTGCTTTAGCCTATTATTACTATTAGTATCAAGAGTATTGAAAGTATTGTTATTACACACTCACCAGCATGGATAGGCTGCCTTGCTGTTACACCAGAGGGACCTGCAGAAATGAGACATTTATTGTCAGTGGGCACAACTGTGCCATTGATACTGTGAGTATGATACAGTTCAGTAGTACAACAGTTGGCTTCCACAGGTCTACTGCTGATATTGAGAATATCACTCTTGCACAATAATTACCAAGATAAAAGCTACAAACCGAGGACACACCTCACACATGCATAAACTACCAGTGTACAGAACAGTCAACTATACATATGGCATGTTACCTGCACACTCCGAGTCCTGCTGCTGGGTGGCTCCAGCCTCTATCATTATGCATTTATGCATATATGCTGCTGCTGTTGTTGCTGTTGGGCTGGAGCCCCAACACTTAGGAGTAGTCCCTCCAGTCTGGTGAGGGGGGATGAATAGCCACTCCACCACCTGTGGCAAGCTGTTGCCTGTGGATATCCGATGCACGCTGATGGACATTTCTAATTAAATCACTGCGGTGATGGCGTACCTGCTCATATGTCCGGTTATGCATGCCTATGTGACTTACCCAATGGACCAGGTCTTGCCACAGTGCAGCCCTCTCCTGCTGGTTCTGGCTGGTGCAGGAAAAGAGTATTGCAAAATCCCACACCAGGCTCTGGTGTATCTCCTCATCCTCCGCAGTGGAGTAGGTAGGGTTTCGCTGGTGAACCATAGCCCTGAAAAGGAAAAGAAAAATATGTCAGCAATATATGTCAGCAAAATATGGCACACATAATACACATAATACTCGACTGTAGTGATATAACTTAACTCCCATATATAGCATCTGTCTGTCTATTGGGGGATACACATGAAAATGACCAGATATCAGTGCTCAGCTGAAAACTGTGCAACAGTACCTGGCACACTCCATATGACAGACTAGTATACTCCAGCAGTCTGCACACTGGTTCAGGTCCAATGCACAACCTCACACTGGGGGTTTGTATCAAGGTACTGTATGGGGAACATTATCAACCCATGCACTGCATGCAATGCACGTTACATATTTCACTGGTAATGCACACTACTCTTACTTGCCATAACCCTACCTACACTGCAGTCACATACAGGGTAACACAGCACAACATATGGCAATGTAGTATGTTTTGATCACAATACCTCACACATCTGTCTCTGGCCTGACACCAAGGACACACACTACCATGACAGACAGACAGTCATGGTGAGCAATCACACCATTACATAACATGCACCCAGTCACTGGCACACTCATTCCACCTCACATAGTTGGTTTGCAATGGGTCCGTGGGTGTGCATTGTGTCTTAGGTAGGTAGTATGCTATTGGCCCTGGGCCTACAGCAGCATACTGTTATGCTACCCTGCCCCTTGTGACACATGTGATGTGATCGTACCTGCTCCTGTCAAACAGTTACACAGGGTGACTCATATGGCATATTACCTATCTGCATAACATTCAGCAGGGGTATGTCTGACATCTACTCATGGGAAGCCTTGCTTCTTAATGCTGTGTGGTTTACTCCAGGGTATGTCTTATCTGTGGGTAGGAACCTGTACCTCCACCATGTGCTCTTTACTGCGGTGACAAGGACGACAGACATAGGTCATTTGGGTTGTGAATGTTGTGAGGTGTTACCATGGTTGTTGGACAACTGTCATGGGTGTGACTTAACAATGTATATCCAGCAGTGGTAAACTCTATGTAGGTAGTATGGGTGTGCTCTGTGATCTTGTCAGTCACTCTGTATAGGTAATGTGTTTGAGTGCATTGTCACAGTTTCTTACATATGACTGTGTCCTTCTCCATATCTGTAGCTGTCATGGGAGGTACATACCGTGTAGGACATTGTGGGGTGTAGAGGGGTACAGTGACCTACATGTCCATAGCTGACACACCATGTCTGCTGACACATACCATGTACAGGTATTACAGGACTAGTGTGCCACTGTGAATATCAATGGGGAGCCTATTGTACACTTGTTGCCCCTGTTCCCCCCTGACACATGCAGTGGTGGGCAGGCAAGCACATATGTGGTGGTTACTGGTGTAAGTGTTTTGGAATGGGGTATGGTACTCCAGTATCCACACTGGTGTTAACTCCATGCCTTTGTCACCAGGCACCTGTTGCAATACATCTGCACACGTGCCTCACTCAGTATATCTATATATATATATATATATATATATATATATATATATATATATATATATATATATATATATATATATATATATATATATATATATATATATATAGATAGATATGGAGAGAGAGAGAGAGAGAGAGAGAGAGAGAGACAGAGGGAGAGAGAGAGAGAGGGGGTGGGACAGAGAGAGAGAGATAGTCATATACAAACATATCTGTAGACAGTCAGATCTGTCTGTATATGTATATGTATCTACATATATCTATATGTATGTGTGTATTACATATATATGTATGTACATATTCTATTTATCTATATATGTCTATGTATTTCTACATCCCTCTCTATCTATGTATATATATATATATGCATATTATATATATATATATCTATATATCTATATATATATATATATCTATATATCTATATATATATATATATATATATATATACATACATATCTCGCTATACAAACGTATACATATGTAAATAAACCTTTTTATTTACACATATGTATACACACACTAACGTACTGATGAACATCGATTACTGTACAACCTACATTGTACATTGCACTACAACCTACATTGATATGTGCACATAGTTACCTTCACATACATATGTATGTACACCCTTCAGTGACAGTTGCAGTATGTCCCCTGCCCTATGCACATCTTCATATAAATAGATACAGACCAATAACACATATGGAGGGTTCACAGTATGTAGACTATTATATTATTACTTTACATTACCTGTGTTTGTTACAGCTGTTTGCGTTGGCTTTCTGATAGTTGGCCTGCTGCTGCTTCTTTTGCCAGCTTCAGTTTGCCTTGTCAGTGTCAGGTTGTGATGACAGCTTGTTTGTTTTGTTGTTATATATTTTCTTTCTTTCTTTTCTTTTCTCTCTCTCTCTCTCTCTCTCTCTCTGTCTCTACCTCCAGAGGGTGCAATGAAAGTATTGCATGTGTGGACTGGGAGTACAGGATGCTTTTGTAGGTATCTGCACATGTCCATGTGATGGCCTCTGCACCAATTGTTAGGCAGCATTTACTAATTGCATGCAGCCTGTTGTGTAGTGATTGCAGTTCTCACTGTGATTTCAGGACAGTGCTATAAAAATGTTTGTTAGGTAGGCATAGCTCTTTCAGATTATCAGGGTGGGGACCATGCTGGTATGCTGTGGACACTGTTCTGTGAGTGTAACTGTTGGTATTGTTGTTGGTATTGAGTTGCCTCTCAGTCTTTTATTTCCCTGTTTATTAATCCCTCAGCATCTCACTAAACTACATAAAAAATTGATCTTTTTGCTATTATGTTTATATAATTGGCTTGCTTGAGGTTTTGGTTTTGATATTTGTTATTTGATTGTTTAATCTTTGTATTGTAAGTTGACTAGTACATAATGGAGCTTTTCTCCTCGGGCCTCTGCTGAAAATGGACATGTATCCAGCCAGACTAGCCCGGTTAACAAATGTAAAATAAAATAAAATAAAAGTATGTCTCTCATATTTCAGGCTGTGTTGTAGACACTGCAATGCATGTTGTACTGTAACCTGAGTATTCCTTCCTCCAGTTTCCTCTTTTCAGTGTGTATGTCAACTGACACCTAAGACTAGTAATACTGTGTATATGGGTGTGTGTGCTTTCCTGTGGGACTTGTGGTGTAACTGGTATATAGCAGTGGCTCTTGCAATTTGTTGCTATGGCTTCAATATTTGCCCTTTACATTCACTCCTTGTATGCCTGCTAGGTGTCTTTACTGTAATGTGTTGCTATGGCTTTCCTATTTTCCATTTACATTCACAGCTTGTAACGCTTGCTATATCTGTTTGAGCAGCAATTCCCTATGTGTGTGTTGTGGTAGGGTGGTACTGCATGCAGTGTGGTCTGGCCATGGTGTGGGCCTTGACACTTAGAAGGGTATTTGATTATGCTGCTGAGCAGGCCTCAGATACACTCAGGTGCATCTTTTATCAGCCTCATGGAATGGTACATATCAGTAAGATACACCCATGACATTTTCTGATATTCTGCAGTTGTGACTGTGGGTTATTTTGAGCATATGTATTATTACACCATTTGTGACGTGCAAGTGGTGCATACTTTCAGTAATTCACAGTTACCATAGAATGTGTTGTAACACCTTTCTGCCTACTGTTAGTACATTTCACATGGAGTCAGTGGGGCACAGTTAACATTTGTTTTCAAATCAGGGACATCCCTGTAACTCAGTCACAGTTGCTATGTCTGGGCTCTTAACTATTAAACTATGGCAGTGTTTATCCTGCTCTTAGTATGTGTGTGGCTTGCAAGGTGCTACTATGACATTATTACCTACTAGCTACCAACTAGCATGGCTGTTTCTCTTCACACAGTAATATTTTACAAATCCACTAGATTTGACAGTAAATATACATGACATGCTTTGTGTACTAGACTTCCTATATTCCCTTTACATTCATTCCTACTATTTCATGATATATTTCTTTCAGCACAATGTTCTTGTATATCAGTCATGGCTTAGTGGTAAGTCATGCAGACTAGTGTTTCCAAGGTCCTGGGTTTGAGACTGACAGAGGAATTTTATTTTGCTGCTGAGCAGACTACAGGCCTTGTCATTCAGAGTGACTAAGGCACTTTTAAGCAGTTGTAAGCGGGTTAGCGCTGGTTTGCGCGGAGCTCACGCATGCGCACTGTCGCTAGCTTCGCACACACGCCAGCTAAGCGCACACAAGCGCACACCCGCTTACAACTGCTTAAAAGTGCTTACTCTCACGCACACCCACGCTAATTTCTTTGAAAGAAAAGAAAATGGGGAGATAGGAAAGTGGTGTAAAAGGGGGCACAAAGAGTGTAGGACAGTAGGAAAACAAGCTCGGGATTTGCAGGAAGGATGTAGGAAAGGCCCATAGCTGCCCATTTCTTTATCAGCAACAGCTGTGCATTTGTGTGTAATTTGGTGTGAAATTTGAAACCTTCCACCCCTGAGAGAGGGGTGAGGACAACAATATTTGTTGTACAGCCAATTGTAATTGCCAGTTTACATGTCCATCAGACATGTCTGCAAAATGGACAGCTATGTATGGGGCGTTATTTTTCTGCGGGTTCTGAGTGCTCTTTTTTTTTTTTTTTTCAGGTGAGAGTGGAATGTCAGGTACAGGAAGTAGGTATAGTTGGGGAGGTAGGTAGGGGAGGTTAACAGACAAGACAAACAAGACTCATACAGGGGTGGTGTATGACACATGTGGGGGGGAAACACAATTGACAGGGATGGATGTTTCGATATCTGGAGCCCATGAGCCCACAGATGGCAACAGTGGAACTGAGATCCCCACCCATGGACAGTTGCCACTGTGCCTTCACTGCCCAGGATGGGGCTGTGCTGGGGGCTGTGTAGGACATGCAGCAGGCCCACACGTGAGTTGTGCCACCCATGCCTCAAGCTGGCGTGGGGGCTCAAGCACAGAATGCCTGATCTCCCTACGCACCACAGTCCGGACACTATGGAGGGTGAGTGGATGGTCTCTTCTGGCCACGCTTGCAGAGGGTGGATGAGCCCCATCCCCTGCAGCACTTCCACCCGAAGGTGGCACAGGGCCACCGGAGGAGGGTCCGGCCTGGGCACTAGTGCCAGGTGCACTCGCCAGCGGAGGTGGGAGAGGTGGGTCCGCTGGAACCCGCCTTCCCTGTCGTCCTATGTTTTGCATTATTTTATGACAGTTTGGGTTAGTAACAAATAATACCATTCACAATTACGTAGAATAAGCAAAACAGATCAAGTAAGACAAAATCCACGGCACACAGGATCCAAACAAAGTGCTCCAGTCACCAAGTAAAATAAATTCCTTTTAATTTTGTACAGCAAATTCTCCAAATATGTAGTTAAATACAACAAACAAACAAATAAGCCAAGCGCTTTCACCTAGTGAATTACCAGGCTTTTTCAAGGCAAACAAGCTGTCCATTCCAAACAACTTCTAAATAGCATCAACAATTAGATTAAACTCCACCCATCAATTAAATAAACCTGGTAGTTAGTAAAGTTGAATTAAAAGGTAGCAAATAATAAAATGTGTTTTTCCATGTCAAAAATACATGTCTTATATAAAACATAATTATAGCTGGGTTGGATAATCTTAAGCAATATAATGCAATGTAAAATTCATTGTCTATGTAAAATTATTACAATAAAATAAAGTAAAACAAATCTGATGCCTACAGTGCATTCATGGAAGAAGTACATTTCTGTCCCCCAAACAATTAAAATGCACTGAGTAAAGACTAGGAAAAATTAGGTTACAACAAAAACATTTTTTAACATTCTGATTGTTCACTAAGCTTTAGTACAGAGAAATGTACAAAACATGATCAACTAAATCAGTCTTATAAACGTGCTCTTCTCATTTTTAAAATACTGTTGATGTTCAAAGCCTCATTCATCCCAGGAGGGGTGCAAGCATCCAACCTTAACTGCCAGAACAACTCACGGTTCTCTAACCTAACTTCCCAGTTACCCCCTCGTGGGTCAGGAAGTACATGTTCCAAAACCATAAATTTAAGGTTCATCCTTTCACATACCTGGGAGTGCTTAAAAAAAGCATTAGTGTCCTTACATCTAGTGATATCATATTGATGCTCGTACACCCTTCTCCTAAGCTGCCTCTCAGTTTTTCCGATGTAAAAACCAGAACAATAGGTGCAAATACCCATGTATACCACCCCTTTACTTGCACAATTAAAGTGCTGATGAAATTTGTAGTTAAACCTTCTAGAGGGAATTGTGATGGTATCCTGATCAAACATGTACTGACATTGGTTACAGTGTCCACATTTTGAAGTACCAAATTTCTTATTTCTAGTTTCACATATAGCTTTCTTTCTCCCCTCAAAGAAGTCCTTCAAGTTCTTACCCCTCTTCCTAACGAAGCTAGGCATCGAGGGGATAAACTGTTCTAGATCTACGTTGGTGGATACTATGGGCCAATACTTGGTGATGATGCTTTCTAAAGCTTGGGAGTTAGAAGAAAAGGTATATGCAAAACTGCTCTTGAACTGGTCACCCATGTTCTTCAAAGGTGTTTCCATAGGTTGTACACCACTGCCTAATAAGGGATGATAGACCGTTTCCCTTTTACCAGAGACCTCCAGAATTAGTTGTTCAATCATTCCAACAGGATAAGCCTTTTCCAAAAAAAGGCTACGTAAAACCTTAATCTCTTGTTCATAGAATTCCTGTGTACTACACATTCTGGAAGCCCTAATCAGCTGTCCCTTAACAATGCCCTTTTTATGGTAATAGGGATGCCCACTGTTAAAGTGGAGATAGGCGTTGGAAAAGGTGGGTTTCCTATACACCTTAGACTGAAAGCAGTTATTGGCATAATCCTTTGTTAAACTAACATCCAAGTAGTGCAACGTGTCCAGATCAATGTTGTGAGTAAATCTAAGGAAGCTAGTGGTACCGTTAATATAGTCCAAAAACCTCTCCAATTCCTGTGCAGACCCATTCCATAAAATGCAAATATTGTCAAGGTATCTGGAATAGTGCCTAATCATAGCTGCCCAATCAGTTTTGAGAACAAACGTTTGTTCCCAGTAATAAAGGACACAGTTTGCATAAATAGTTGCACAGCTAGCCCCCATTGCCACACCTCTTCTCTGTCTGTAGAACTCCCCATTAAAATATATGTAGTTGTTCTCCAAAATTGTCTCTGTTAATTCTCTGACCAAGTTTATGATGTTACCACTGAGCATCCCACTTGAAGTAAGCACCTGCTCAAACCATTCCAAACCCTCTTCGTGTGGGATACTTGGAAAAAGGTCTTTAATGTCAATGGTAACCATTAACAATTCGTCAGAGAACCACCTACGGTGGACAGTCTTTAAAAAATGCCAGGAGTCCTTACAAATGTGAGCAATGGGGAAGAGTACTTTCTTAGAGACATAATCAATGAATTTGGACAAAGGTTCTGTAATGCCACCAGCCCCTGCCACAATAGGTCTGAATCCAAGGGGATCCAAGCCTTTGTGGGTTTTGGGGATCCCATAAGTAACAGGCACCTTTGGTTTCACAACATTGAAATAATTGTAAAGCTGCTCATTCATGGTTCCTTGGAGAAGGTGGTCATACAGGTAATAGTTGATTTTCGAGTATGCTAAATCAATCTCATTAAAAGACACAAGATTGTATTACTCGAAATCCTGCAACATCTGGTGAATATTAGAATCGTAGTCAACCTGGTACATCAAAACAACCCCTCCACCCTTATCAGGCTTCATCACTCTGCAAGACTCCTTTCTAAGGGAATCAATCAATTTAAATTCATCCTCACTGAGGTTAGGGGGCTGCCCCGTTTTCTTTCCCGTACCAAGCTTCCTAATTTCTTTCTCCACCATCTCCTCAAAAATCCTTAAATGTGGGTTGGTGGGTGGATTGAAGGTACTGGCTCTGTTCAAGGCTAGATTGGAAAATAGTTGAGCCTTAAAAAATACCTTAAGGTTCAGTTGTCTGATAAAAAGCTTAAAGTCAATGAGTGTATATATGGGGTCAATGGAAGTAAGAGGAACAAAATTAAAACCCTTAGAAAATAAAGAGAAGTGTCCGTTCTCTATTTGAAAGTCAGTAAAATTGAAAATGGTAAAACTGTCCTTCCTACAAATTATCTCTTTACGGGGAATGGGGGGGCGAAGGTGGTCCTACATTACAAGCACCGTCAAGAGTAACAATATTCAACGTTGTATCAAGTGGGAACTCACTGAGTTCACAGTTCTCCTGCCTGTAAGCTAATTCCACCTTGTGTTTGGTTGCCTCGAACCCCCCCACCCCTTTGTTGTGAAGTTGCTGAAAATCCCGGTGTGACTGCTTCCTACCTTTTTCAGCAATTCTTTCACTTCTTCTTAAGTTATCATTGTTAGCTCCTTCAGGGTTAAACAAGTTTTCTGCTTCCTTTTCTCCTTGGTTAGCAAAGACATTGTTGTTGTTCCTAAACCCCTTTGTGTGGGAATGGGGTATGCTACTCCCTCCTGGTATTCCCTAAGGTCCCTTTCAAGCTTTCTAATTTTTCTATTTAAAACTTTAACACAGTGCTGATCAATCTTGTTAAACACATTATCATAATTTCTCCTAATACTAACAAAATGCTCATTGTTAGTAACATTCTGATTCAGGTCATTCAAATCAGCTAATAAAATTTCTGCTTTACTTTCATATTCTTCCACAATCAATTTTAACATTTCCAGTCCAGCTTGATTAAAAACACCACATAACTTGTCATATAATGCAGTTCCTAAACAAACACAATTAGGAAATTTAAAAAAACGTAGCCCCTTAGGGACCCTGCCTACCCTGATGCATTCCTTTAAATAATCAATTTCCAATTGATTGTTTTTAAAAGTGTAAAGCTTGTCCTTGAATAAATTAAAACTATTTTCAATCCCAGTATCAGAGTTCAATTCAACAGTACCTGGTTGGAAATAAAATTGTTGCTTAGTCCAGGCTCCAAAGTTAAAACTTTTGTTGTTGTCCTTGGGTAAGCTGTCATTTCTAGCAACAACTTTCTGAGCAGCACCAGTTTTGTTTGAAACCCCACCAACGCGAAGTGCCTCCTGCAGTCGTGGGACTGGTTTAGGATCCTTTACACAAGCATTAACAGTTAATCCCAAAACGTTGGGTTGTCCGGTGGTTTTTTCAGCATTAGTGGGTTGCTGATGAAGCAAAATTTCATTTTGTTCCTTAACCTGCTTCGACAGTTCACTAAGCAGGTTTAGGACTTGCGAGAACTCTGCCCGTGTTACCGGAAGTTCTTCCGGGTCATTTCTTAGAGCAAGGGGCGTCTCCAAAAAGTTAGTGGTGTTCGTTCCTTCTGCCATGGATAACAGGAACCAAGAACGTAGAATAAGCAAAACAGGCCAAGTAAGACAAAATCCACGGCACACAGGATCCAAACAAAGTGCTCCAGTCACCAAGTAAAATAAATTCCTTTTAATTTTGCACAGCAAATTCTCCAAATATGTAGTTAAATACAACAAACAAACAAATAAGCCAAGCGCTTTCACCTAGTGAATTACCAGGCTTTTTCAAGGCAAACAAGCTGTCCATTCCAAACAACTTCTAAATAGCATCAACAATTAGATTAAACTCCACCCATAAATTAAATAAACCTGGTGGTTAGTAAAGTTGAATTAAAAGGTAGCAAATAATAAAATGTGTTTTTCCATGTAAAAAATACATGTCTTATATAAAACATAATTATAGCTGGGTTGGATAATCTTAAGCAATATAATGCAATGTAAAATTCATTGTCTATGTAAAATTATTACAATAAAATAAAGTAAAACAAATCTGATGCCTACAGTGCATTCATGGAAGAAGTACATTTCTGTCCCCCAAATAATTATAATGCACTGAGTAAAGACTAGAAAAAATTAGGTTACAACAAAAACATTTTTTAACATTCTGATTGTTCACTAAGCTTTAGTACAGAGAAATGTACAAAACATGATCAACTAAATCAGTCTTATAAACGTGCTCTTCTCATTTTTAAAATACTGTTGATGTTCAAAGCCTCATTCATCCCAAGAGGGGTGCAAGCATCCAACCTTAACTGCCAGAACAACTCACGGTTCTCTAACCTAACTTCCCAGTTACCCCCTCGTGGGTCAGGAAGTACCTGTTCCAAAACCATAAATTTAAGGTTCATCCTTTCACATACCTGGGAGTGCTTAAAAAAAGCATTAGTGTCCTTACATCTAGTGATATCATATTGATGCTCGTACACCCTTCTCCTAAGCTGCTTCTCAGTTTTTCCGATGTAAAAACCAGAACAATAGGTGCAAATACCCATGTATACCACCCCTTTACTTGCACAATTAAAGTGCTGATGAAATTTGTAGTTAAACCTTTTAGAGGGAATTGTGATGGTATCCTGATCAAACATGTACTGACATTGGTTACAGTGTCCACATTTTGAGGTACCAAATTTCTTATTTCTAGTTTCACAAATAGCTTTCTTTCTCCCCTCAAAGAAGTCCTTCAAGTTCTTACCCCTTTTCCTAACGAAGCTAGGCATCGAGGGGATAAACTGTTCTAGATCTACGTTGGTGGATACTATGGACCAATACTTGGTGATGATGCTTTCTAAAGTTTGGGAGTTAGAAGAAAAGGTATATGCAAAACTGCTCTTGAACTGGTCACCCATGTTCTTCAAAGGTGTTTCCATAGATTGTACACCACTGCCTAATAAGGGATAATAAACCGTTTCCCTTTTACCAGAGACCTCCAGAATTAGTTGTTCAATCATTCCAACAGGATAAGCCTTTTCCAAAAAAAGGCTACATAAAACCTTAATCTCTTGTTCATAGAATTCCTGTGTACTACACATTCTGGAAGCCCTAATCAGCTGTCCCTTAACAATTCCCTTTTTCTGGTAATAGGGATGCCCACTGTTAAAGTGGAGATAGGCGTTGGAAAAGGTGGGTTTCCTATACACCTTAGACTGAAAGCAGTTATTGGCATAATCCTTTGTTAAACTAACATCCAAGTAGTGCAACGTGTCCAGATCAATGTTGTGAGTAAATCTAAGGAAGCTAGTGGTACCGTTAATATAGTCCAAAAACCTCTCCAATTCCTGTGCAGACCCATTCCATAAAATGCAAATATCGCCAAGGTATCTGGAATAGTGCCTAATCATACCTGCCCAATCAGTTTTGAGAACAAACTTTTGTTCCCAGTAATAAAGGACACAGTTTGCATAAATAGTTGCACAGCTAGCCCCCATTGCCACACCTCTTCTCTGTCTGTAGAACTCCCCATTAAAATATATGTAGTTGTTCTCCAAAATTGTCTCTGTTAATTCTCTGACCAAGTTTATGATGTTACCACTGAGCATCCCACTTGAAGTAAGCACCTGCTCAAACCATTCCAAACCCTCTTTGTGTGGGATACTTGGAAAAAGGTCTTTAATGTCAATGGTAACCATTAACAATTCATTAATTCGTCAATTTGTTTGTTTGTTGTATTTAACTACATATTTGGAGAATTTGCTGTACAAAATTAAAAGGAATTTATTTTACTTGGTGACTGGAGCATATTGTTTGGATCCTGCGTGCCGTGGATTTTGTCTTACCATTCACAATTAGTTGTAACAGCATGCATTAGTATTCCCTTTAACCAAACACCCATAAATTCAAGACATTGAACAGCAAGCATAACACATGCATAATTTGAACAGCAGTACACAATCCAACAGCATGCAGGGTTGATTGTTGGCAACAGGCCATCAGGTTTGGATGTATGAACAGGGCACATGCATCAACGTACATGCAAATATGTATGAACCAACAGGACAAATGTCCAGGGGAATTAATTGTGAATACACATACCCATTTCATGTGGAATGGATTATTTGTGGTTATAGGGTAGGGTGAAGAAATATTTCATTAACAACTTCAAATACCTATACATATGCTGTACATTTCTACTAGTGCAGATATATACACCCTACAGGTCTGACTACAGTTTCCTATGTGTAAACTTAGGCATGTTGGTGATGGGAATGTTACTGCTACATTAATATACATTGCATTTTTATTCATACACACTCATATCTGGCTCTGTTCAGCTACAGCATCCTGCTACATTTGATTTATATGGCTCTAGACAACTATGGATGTTTGGTATTTCATACAACCATACTATCTGCATATTGCAAAGGTACAGCAACATATCCAAATTGTGGGACAGACATTTCAGCTTCAGTACTTTATTGCACACATTTCACTCTTTTGTTGTGCCTGTCACATTCATTTCATTCTGTACTGACTGCAGTATACTTTATTCAGGAGTTATTACAACTTTATTGGTGGATTCATACCTCTTTCTCACACCCTCACTTGTTTTATTTTTACAATTCAGGATGGTACTTAATTCTAGGCTTTATTCACATGTTTTACTTGGTTACAACAATCCTTTCCAACAGTCTCACTTGTGTCATGTTTCAGATTTTAAACAGGGATATATTTCACACATGTTTTGTAGTCAGCTTGTGTAGCTGTAATTTACAGCCTGCTGCAGGTTATGTACTATTACATTACAGGTGGAACATCTTTATTTCAGACTTGTTTCATTTTTATTTTTGGATTACAGGCTGCATCACACTTATGTAATCACACAGTACTAGCAGAATCTCTCTTACACTGTTACTTGAACTTTTTATTAATAAGTGACTACACTGCACTCTTTTGCAAGCTGTCATACTTACATTTTTTAACAGTTACAGGGAGAGAATTACTAACGTGCCTGGTGGTGCAACCGCACAAGCCTATCGGCATAGGCTCGACTATTCATGGAACGGACACCTGCAGCTGTAATATAAATGAAGTAATATTGGAATACACATCTCCATAATATCAGCTAGGTTAATTTCTTACATAAATAATTACATATAACTTACTTAGTAGAGGGGCGTTGGGCATTTGCCGGGCCTCCTGGATCCAACGGTTCAGTTGGTCCTGCTTCAGTCTCTTCAGGTCCACATGGTGGTGACGGACCTGTTCACCAGTCCTTGGTATTCCTGTGACACTGGTGAGATCATGTGCCAACCGGTCCCATGCCTCAGCCTTGTGTGCTCCCCACAGGACCTGGCCCTGCATGAGTTGGGCCTCATGATCATGGACAAGGAGCCAAACCATATATTTAGACTCCTCAATGCCCCACCTCTGTGCTCGGAAGCAACTACCCCCTCCTGCACCTGCCATCCTGACTGCAAATCGATTCCACAATCAGTTATGCTGTGTATTCCTGCCTATGGGGCTTATATATGCCGTTTTTCCCGCACTTATCTGTGATTGGCCATTTTGGAAATGTATCAGCTTTCACAAAACCTGCTTTGTCATGCTTCTCTTTCCATTCATTCCTATATATATGCTAATACTGCATTTCTAAGAGCAACTGTCATGGCTTCGTGGTTCAGTACTTTGACTATGGTGCATGGTATCCTGAGTTCGAGCCTGGCCATTGCTTTTTTTATTTTATGACTGTCTACACAAGCTAGGAGGTGTGTCTGTGTAAAGGCAGTTTTGATACAGCTTGCTCAACATTGCCCGCTGGTTATCTTGTTGGCGTGGTGCGCAGCTCCGCACAAACAGGTTATGCTGGTTTAGGCGTCATTTGGCTGTCAGCATGCATATTATGCTCAGCTCAGCTATGGGCACACAGTTTCAGCATGTTACAACACTGCTCAACCCCGGGCACTCATTTTACACCTGTTAAACCACTGCTCACCTACGGGCAGATATACTCAGCTTGTTAGAGCGTAGCTCAGCTATAGGCACTTCTGACATTTTTTTTTTTATCTCACATTTCTTCAAAATACATGGCCCATTTCATTACATTTTACATAAAATATAATTTTATATATGTACATATATGTCAGAGAATTGTTTCATGCTTATTTCACTAGAAATAAAAATTGATGTTGTGGGGGCTGGAACCGTGGCTGCCTCCTCTTCAGCCAACGTCTCTACCACTACGCTATTGCTTCTTGGCTTACTTTGCATATTTAGATCTTATATGCTTTTCCACTGACTGCTAACTGTGGCTAAGCGACGGGCACACCCACGCAAATGAGCGCAATTACGGGCAAACATCTTTAAAACTTATAAAAATATATATAACATGTTCATTTTTACATTTTATGTTTATAGTCTGTGGAGGCATGTGTTGTGTTGAGTTTGTTGACATTTACGCGGACTCTCTCGTGGGGGTTTACTTTCGGGACTGTTCCTCTTCTGGGGGCGTGTCCATTTGCAGGACTCGCCCTGCGGACATGCCCCCTACTTTCTTACACGGACCGTGTTAGCCTTGAGTGTGAGTCAGCATGCCCTCATGAATATGCATGGCATGCTGACGTCACACCGTTTAACTGCAGCCTCCCTGTAAGACATGTAACTCTTACACGGAGGCTTCGTGAATCCTGCCCATTGCCTTCTGGAGAGTTTTAGTCATTGATGTTGCAACTATGCATGTCTATTGTTTAAAATGTATTGTTTTGAAGGTTTTGGTAAAATACAATATAAAACAAACACAGTGGGGGTCTATGCCCCCATACCTCCCAATGTGGGGGACTGTGCCCCTCACTCCCCTGATAAGTATATATACTAACTCCAAGATCACACTACAGTGGGGGAAAGGGCATATACCTTTTACTTGCCTTACAGTGAAATTCAGGGAAATGAGATTCAATGAAACAAAGTAGACCCATATATATATATATATATATATATATATATATATATATATATATATATATATATATAAAGGGGGTAAGACAGACATACCAAATTGGAGACTGACTTGAGATAATATTATGAGCAGTGTTATTTCAGGGTTGTATGGTATAAAGTGACAAAGTAACATTATATTAATTTGCTAAAAATATTGAACAGTGTATTCCGTGGAGGGATTTAATATTGGTGGCTTGTGGTATATCAAATGCATTTGATCATGTTATGCATCAGAATAAATGGCTACTTTAAGTGCTTATTGAATACATTAAAACTGCACTATTTTTAATGGCACATGATATTTGGACAGTGAAGGTGATCGTGGATGGATGATTAGGTAGAAGAACTAAGAGAGCTAGCGAAAAGGATGCCACTGAGTAATGTTTTATTTCCATTAGCTATGAGTATCATTGTAGTTAGTATAACAGGCACTTTAATTGATGCAAGAGTTGTATTTATAAGTTGGATTTGTCATTATTTAAGGTGTAAACATATATATTTTTATCAGTAAAATGTAATATGGATGAATAAAGTAATAAATGAATCAGAAATTTATTACAGAAGATAAAGTTCAGTTTGATTAAAGGAAAAAGTAATGGCTTATGGGAGATGTTAAAATAGACTAGACATCTTTCTCTATGACAGAAGTTAAGCTACTGGGCATGAGATTTGGTAAGAAATCCATATTTTCTGAACAATGGAATAATATAACTTAGATGAAAAGTACAATAATCTCAGGAATGACTTTTAATTTATCAATTAAGAAAAACATGGTATTATAAAACATAAATATTTTTGGAGGACTTAATATATTTCCAGTGGCAAGGGAAACAAATTATTGTTAATAGATAAAAAACAATGTTAATGGATAAATGCATGTGTTTCAAAAAAAATTATGGAAGCTGAAAGTGGATATTACAAGAAAGAAAAGAAGACAATGGTAAGAAATAATAATGATAAGTTGTTATTAACTTGACCCCATGGGTAACTTTGTGTGAGGAAATTGAGGTAGCTATAAAATGCAGAATGTGAATGCTTAAAAGCTTCCATGATTCTTTGTGGATATTGTTATTGAACAAGTAGACAGTTGTTTTATGAAGCAGTACTGGAAAAACAAGTAGGCAGTTGTTATATGAAGTAGTACTGGAAATAATGTAAAATAGATGTGAAGTGGAGGGATTCTCTATTTTTTAATGTGGGAGACTAAAGAAATTGTTGGAATAAGTTTTTCAAAAATCATTATGTGACCTACAAAATATGAAAATGGATATTACATTGGAAGAAGAAAATTATTTTCTGTGGTTAATATCACTGGGATTGAAACAATCAATTATGACAAAATGATGTGATATAAAAATAAAAATTAATTAGACTACATGGAAAGCAAGAACTGAAGAACTTTTATTTCATAAATGCTTTGAGACTGAAATTATTAAAATAATTAAGTTGTAGTTATGGCTAAAATAATGGTGAGGTTGATAATGGCCAGACATAAAAGATTAAGTAAACCCCGGGATTCATGAAGCTTGGCGCAAGGACAGTGGTAGGCTTGCGCCGACAGTGCGGCATGAAGATGGTGCAGTAGCGCCAAATGCATATTACTGAAGGCGTGCTGCCGCCACAGCCAAGTGCACAGGAAAGGAGCGCGAGTGCATAGGGTGTGTCGAAGTGCCGCACGGAGGAGTGGAAATGGCAGCTGCTGACATGCAACCTAAAATGCTTGCATATAACAAGTTGCAAGATAGTAATCACATCTGTCAGTGTCCCTGGAAACTGAAACATATGCAAAGCATGCAAGAAAGTTCCTGCGAACACAAAGTGAAGAAGCAAACACAAATGCACGGCAGGGAATAACGGGTCCCTATCCCACAAACAAATTACATGGAAGACCGTGTGGCCATAGTCCAACGCCGTTTAGATAGCTATACCAAGTGGAAGTGAAACGCATCATATGTAAGCGAGCCACCAGTAGGTATATCCAGCCAAATGGTGAGGGTCACCAGCTGACCCATAATGTGAGGGAGGGTACACAGCTGAGCAGATGTGTCCACAACAAAATACATGATAAATGCAGATATCTAGTGACCTTCTGTCCGAATAATATCCCACAAGGCATGTAATAGTCACATACAAAAGGTATGTCCGTAGTTCACATACCAAATGTGATAGGAAATAGAATAAGCATGTAAACAAAACAGAAGGAGCATATAAACAGCTACAACAATAAGGAAACATGTAGGCTGAAAGGAACAGTATTATCCATACCATCGACAGTGGGGACTTCTTGTCTAGTACAGTCAGATATGTGTACGGAATATATCCCATCCTGGACATAGGAAAAGGTGGCATCCTACCAATGAGTAGAACAGGCTGCCAAAATCCGAAAATCAGAGGTACAAGCCGAACTTGTCAGGATGTGTCACAGTTGAACAGGTAGTACCCGGGTATACCAACCATGCAATGAAAGTTAAGTATGGGTGCCTACCTATGTGCGTGAGGCATAGCATGTGGAAAGCAAACATGGCAGGGTAGTCCATACAACCATAAAGGTACCTGACACATGTAGGGAATTCAATGTGTTACTCTGGCCGTGTCATGGGCCAACAACTAAAGCAGTGATTTATGGAGTGTGAGGAATCTGTCTGTGTGGGGGGATGGGTAATGGTACAATCCTCTAAGGCGATATTGTGTCGTACGCAGAATAGGTGAACTGGAGGTGTATGAGGGAGCAGCGGGTGAAGCTGAAAGAAACACAAACACATGTATAAACAGCTGCAATACAACCAGACAGGCCATACTGTAGAACACAATCCCGCAAACATATGAATATTGAAATGTGCGATACACATCGATAGACATGTCACTGGCACATACCCACAGATTGGTCTTGATTGAACTGGCCATAGCAAATGCAACACACCTGGATGCATACTGGACTACCCAGCATCCCCTCCACATCACACAACTAGCTCCCGTACCTGAACGTCCACCAAATCCAGCCATACTTGGCCTACTGGTTTGGTGCAGCCACAGCTACACATAGTGACCACTACGCATATGTGGTAGGTAGTGTCACCCTAGGCAGTTGCAGGATTGCACACTATGTATCCCTGGCATGTAAAACCCCCAGCACTTTTTCATATAGCCAAAAAGATGTTCGTTATTTCCTTGTGGATCGGTCAAATTTTTGGATATCCCTCATGGGATATGTAATCTGTGTAAACATTAGAAAGGAAGACACGAAGTCCAGTAGATATCTGGACACAAGTTGGAATGTGCATTAGCGGTGCACAACACTGTCCAGCCCTAAGTGGTCATGCATAACCTACCACCCAGGATCAAACACCTGCCCGTGACGCACATGTCCCGACACGAAAAAGCGTGAGAATATATTGCTCACATTCGCATAGTGGCACATGGTATAAGGGTGATGAAGGTACTGACGTAAACAGGATACCCCTGATCCACTGTGTGAGGGACAAGTAATGTGTGTGTAGGTGTGACCTGACCAACAATGGTACAATGCCAAATGTCATGTGACCGTACACCATACTGCATGTAACAGTTGCCTAAAGCGGCCACGTCAGGATAGAATAAACGTAAGTTGTACAAGAAACAGGCAAACAACAAAAGTGCCAAGGGTAGAAGGCTTACAGCTAGGAAACAAATGACTGTTCTAAACCTGCAGTGACCATGGCTATGTGTCAGCCCAAATAATCTGGTGTCCGCAGTAGGGTTGTTATCTGTCCCGCTTTGCTTTGTACATCGTTGGACAGCTGTGTCCTGACAAAAGACATTTCAAATGGCAAATGTCCTGGGATTGTAGAATATAATTATGTCCCATATGTTATGTAAAAGTAGCAGAAAAGAATTATTGCAGTATCTACAATACCTAAATGTTACAAAAATCAGAATAAGCAAATAAACTGCTACAACAATAGGCTTTTATGTCGGCAAATAAGCAAAGTTCTATCTGTTGTACTGACCGTGGGTATGTGTTGGCATGTAAAACCAGGTGTGTTCCGAAAATGTCCTATCTTGGTCATGTGAAAAGGTGCCAACCCTAGTCCCGGAATACAGCACAACCCGTACATATGACAATGTCAATGATACCAATGGTCAGAGCATTCGCACAATAACTGGCCAGACCCTTAAACTCACAAAGCCAGTGCCCTTTGGGGGAAAGGTGTTGAATGAGAATGACTACTCACAACAATGAAGGGTACAGACACATTTAACTGCAGACAATTAGTAGTATTATGAATCTGTCAACAGGTTCCAAGTTAATAGTACTAATATGGTAGAAGTGTCCATGACTGTCCCTGAGTTGTCATATCCTTGTCCCTGTAGACACGAGTCTGAGTATCAGAGAGGTCCGTACACAGAAGTACACCAACCAATTGTCCCAGCTGTTGACTAGACTATTGCATACCTGCAGTGAATTTATAACAGATGTTCAGAATAATATTCATTGTATGTATAAATGAATGAAATAGTGAAATAGGAAGGGAAACCACCCCCCCAACCCGCATTATGTAGTGGAATCACTCCCCACCCTAAATTATGTAGCGCTGACTTAATAATGTGGTCAGAGGTGTCCAAACACCTGCATCTGTAAACACAGGTAGACTGTGAAACTCTGCACTAACTCTGGCCATGTGCTACATCTGATCTTTAAACAGCGCCAGGGCAGTGCTAGTCACCAGTCGGCCCAGCATAAACCCAGGCCAGCACATGAAAACCCTGACAATCCAACACATGTATGTGCGAGTACTATAAGCATAGGGGTTATGAATATCCTTGGAGTGAGTAGACTCGCAGCACGGATCCAGAGCAGTAGGAATCAGGAAATGTCCAAACTGTAGTACTGCAGTTTTCCCAGCAGGTGAATGGATGCCTGCTGTGTAAGGGAAGTGGTGAGGCGTATGTCAGAGTAGCTATGAACCATGGGTATACATATAAATGAGCCTGAACACCAATAATGTAGCAGAAAAGCAGAAAAATGAGCCACTCCAACTAGAGAGTCCTTGGTTACAATAACTGGATAAAATAGTGGTAAAACAAACTTCGGACTCACCACAACCAGTAGTAGAAAAATATACTATTTCCCTGGTTTGAATGCATATGTCTCATTAAGGTCTTTTCTCAACACATGCAGATGAATTGATATATAATCTTAGTTTTTAAATTTTTTAATAACATTTTTTATAATGTCTATATTTAAACTAGACTGATAATGTTTGCTTAATCAGGATAGGTTTTGATGTTTAGAATTAAACCACAACTTATAATGTACTATATGCATAAGGCATTATTACTTTATTATTAGTTGATTAGTTACTTCTATGTTTACATTTCTAAGATTATTTTACATACTAATTAGTGTTTTATTCAGAATTTTGAAATGAGTAATATGGCCTTTTGAAAAATGTTATTAAATGTGATTATATATACTTGTTGCAAAAAGTCACATAGTAATAGCTAATAGTGTTTTGGGGTTTAACCATAAATTTCTTCCATTTATGTTTAAACATTTATTTATTTATTTATGCACATTCCCCTTTTAAGTTTTGGTATATTCTATAAAGTTTTTATCTTATTGCAATAATGCATATTTTTATTACATCAGAATCTTTCATTGAATGAAATACGCTTAGGTTAAAAGTATGACAGTTGACAGCAAAAGTAATTTTAAGCATTCAAGAATTGGGCTTCTGTAGCCCCCTTGTGAAATGATTGTAAAAAGTTTTAAGATTTCCTTGACTAGCTGATGCTTGTAAATGCCTAATTATATAATTGATTAATTGATGTATTGAATTACAAGGTTGTTACTGACTATATAACCTTAAGGTTTCATTTTAATGTTCATGGTCTGAGGAAGCGTATCAGGAGATACGCAAAAGCGCTTACCGTTCAATAAAGTTCTTTATATATTTTTCTACTACTGGTCGTGGTGAGTCCGAAGTTTGTTTTACCACCAATAGTGTAGCGTTTGCAGCATCCGCCCAACGTAAAGGCATTCCCGGTGCAAGTACGACTATAGCACATATTAATTGTGTAATGAATGCCTCTGTGCTGTAAAGCCAACAGTTATACATGTAAAGGTGACCGCGTTCGCATGGGTCCGTTAACCGGATTCCATCAAAGTGGTACTGTCATACGGAATAAGGCACATGTAATCCTAAAGACGTGCCTGTAAACATATGTAACTCAGAATACGTAGATACAAGTGGGCCTGCGCGGGTGTACGCAGCTATTAGCATAGCAAATGTATGTTGTCTTCTACAGCTGTAACTGTCATATATATATATATATATATATATATATATATATATATATATATATACTTATATAGATGTGTGTATAGAGAAATATCCACAGACATAACATAAATATGCAATTATATAGCTACATATCTATCTATATATACACACACATATATATATATATATATATATATATATATATATATATATATATATATATATATATATCTATAGAGATATGTTAGGAACGCTGAAAGACGAAAGCAAACCTAAGGGTTGTGAAGGGAATCCAGAGCAAGTTAGGAATTATGAAGTGCTCGCAGTGTATGTCACATACAGCTGCACAAGTGTGGGTAGAGCACCATTCTCCACACCAGAGGCAGGGCTATACCAGTAGCCATAACATCGTTGAAGTGCTACGTCAACATTATAAACAGATGGACTGTAGGACATGTTGCGACCACCTACAGTTGTAACACGCAACTTGTTTGTAATGCATAACACCAGGAAAGGCACGTATGTGCAAATATTAATGGATGGTGAGCCTGTGAATACACGAGGCAGTACAAAATGTGTTAGGGCCCCAACGCTCATGAGAGGGCAATGTGTAAAGGTGTGTTATGGCTGCTATATCAGGTGAATAATGTCTGTTATGCGGGGAAACTCAACACAGGTGTGCAGGAGAAACCATGGATATGCGAGTATGGACACAGGAGTGATAGTGTATGTTGCGCCGGGTGCAATGGAGTGGCCCGTGGAGGTCAGCTAGTAGGGTTACCACCATTTCAAATGCTCAAAGTGGGACATTTTCTGTAGAAATGTCAGATTTGCAGGACAAAACAAACCCGTGACCAGTACAAATGATAGAACTTCACCTATCTGCCAAAATAAAAGCTTATTCGTGTGGCATTTGAGTTGCTTATGCTATTTCATATAACATGTAGGTGTTTCAGAGAAAAATAGCTGTTTTATGAAACTAGGAAAGAAAACGTAGGAAATATTTTCATACAATAATCTCAGGGCACCTGCCATTTTGTCAATTTTTCGCAGGACACAACTGCCCAAAGCGGGACTGTACCTCATAAAGTGGGACAGGTAGTAACCCTAGCTAGTACATAGTTGTGATTCCCAGATAGAGCGTTGTTTGCATGGAGACATGCGTGAATGGGTGTATTGTTGTCAGACATTGTGCATCAGGTCTGGCAGCATGGCACAAAAAACCTATACGCCACCCATGAGCGGAACGGAGTTCTGCTGTGTCAACCCCAAACCGGGAAAAGCAGAAAGACACAACTACATGAAGACAACAATTTGTCAATGTACAGTCACAGTCACACATACACACATCCAATCAACAGTAATAATATGAATGTGTACAGAAACAAACACAGTAGCAGCAATAATAGGCTGTGCATACGAGGAATAGTTCGAATGACACTATCAGAACCCAGCGAGCAGCGGCACCCCAGACATGACAAACCTGCGACATCTGTCCACTGCATAACGTGCAATATACTGAGCACAAGTTCACCGGAGTGAAGTGCCAGTGTCAGAATGACTAAGGGAATAGTATGCTTTTGAAACAGGGATAAAACCAATACGCATGTGTAGGTGTCCATGTCCGGGAAATGTATAGGTTAATGGACACACATATGTATATGTAGATAACGTATATATACACATAGCTATAATAATTTACATACACATTTATATCCATACGGACATATAGATATATATATATATATATATATATATATATATATATATATATATATATATATATATATTATATATACACACACACACACACAAGGATATACTACGGATATAGATAGATAGATATATACACACAAACAACAGGTAGTGATATATACACATACACACAAAACAAACTATATGTCAGTGTAGATATACACATTCACATAAATAGGTTACTTCATAGCAATTATGGGTAACATATTTACAGCCCAGGCATTTGTGACTGGGAGGTCCAGTAAAGAATCATTGTACCCCCCACATCACCCAGCTAGGCTGGACAGACATACAGACAGGCAATACAGATCAATACACTGCCGCTGTCCAAAACACCGGTAGCAAAGGAGAAGTGGGAGAGTTCTGCAAGGTCTACACTTTAAACATGGATAATGGTGTCCCTTGCGGGACCCCAAAAAGTAAGGTATGAAAAAATCTGCCGGCACTAATACGAGCAGGATGTAGGTGTACATGGAACAGTAGGTTGTGCAAGTGTGGTAATACAATGGTTGACGAAATGTACGACATGTGACCCGAGATGGGGAGAGTGGGCAATGTGTAGGGGTGTGCTCATACCCCAGCTGCGCTCGCAGTAAGTATTTGTCACAACTACTGTAGAGGGGTGCCAGGTAGGTGGACCATGGGTATGCATTAATGGGCTTAAGTGTGCAGGTGCTGGTTGGCAGAGTTGTAGTAGGCCCGCCCAGTGGAAGTCATTAATATTCCTATGTGGGCATAGCATATGCCTACACCTCCCAAACCTGAAGAGCACATCTACCGGATAGTTTGTAAACCATCGGGGAATACAGAGAGACCTACACAGTGCCCTGTACCCAAGTAGCATGGACGTCCATAGTTATGTATCAGAATGTACCAAAGTCCAAAGAAACACTGCCAGAACTACTGATATTAGGTGAACAGGTGGCGGAATACAGGTAATGACAGATGACAGCATGTATGAGTCATAAGCAGCATGTACCTCAACAAATGTGAATGAATACATATGTTCTGTGACTGTGAATGTGTCTGGTTAATAGAACCAATCATCTAAATGTGTACCACAGGGTGTTATGCATTGTTCCTGATACGGTGTTCAGTCACACCCAGTGGTATGTGAGTTCTGCTACTGACGGAAACCGCATAAGTTGCTGACCACTTCAGGTAGATGATAGCATAATAGAAGAGGTTAAACACCCGTACGCCTGTGAGGGATACACCCATCTGGGCAGTTGTGTCCTGCAAAATGACAGTTATGGCACATGGCCTGTGCATACCTCTCAACTGTCCCCGACTTTCACATACGTCCCTGATTTCGACCCAAATTTCAACTCTGTCCCTCTTAATCCCTCTTACAACTAGTGACTTTTGGAGGAAAGGTGGTGAATTACACTTCATGACAACTGACAATAATTAAGAGCTACAATTTGACTTCAGAAAATGTGTGTTAATTCATATGCACTGATTCTGTCAATCTATCATGTTAATAGCACTAATATTTTAAAGTTGTCCCTGATTGTCCCTGTTTTTCCCTGACTTGTCCCTGATGCTGTTGAAATTTGTCCCGAATTGGTTGAGAGGTCTGGGCTTGTGAGTTCAGAAATGGAGGCTATATAGTGTGTGTAGTGGTGTCAGACATCACTTTGTTGTATCAGTAACAGCTACATGTAATAGGAAACAGTATTATCAATTATAATGCTACATGAATAACCTTAACGTATGCAAACCGTGGAGGTCGTCTGTGTACTACTGCTTGTGGCTTAGACCTCTCAACCAATTGGGGACATATTGCAACAGAATCACGGATGAGTCAAGAAAACACAAGGACAATCAGGGACACATTTAAAATATTAGAGCTATTAACTGGAAACATTGACAGAATCAGAGCATATGAATTAATACACATTTTCTGAAGTAAAAGAAGTTTGTAACACTTACTTATTGTCATCATTCATTAAGTGTGATTCACCACCTTTCCTCCAAACATCACTAGTTTTAGGAGGGATTAAGAGAGACAGAGTGAAAATATGATTCAAAATCAGGGACGGCCCTGAAAATCAGGGACAGTTGAGAGGTATGCTGTGGGTATGTGTTGCCTCGACACATGTGATAGCTCTACATATAGGGTCAATAGGTCCGCCAAAAGTCTGAACGGCCAAAGTGGAACCTGGTCTGTAGAACTGTCAGATGTACCAGGGCAGAACATGCATAGTACAGAAATATACATATCGGAGCAAATCAAAGCATAGTATAGCAACAGTATAGTTGCTTATGCTACTACATATGACATATCGACATGTCAGGTATACAAGACCTGTAACAAGCAACCAGCACAGACACCTACAACATGTGAAGGTCCCCTAATCAGGACAGTTGCAATGGCTAGAGTATTGTTCATACCACTCAACTGTCCCTGAATGTCAGGTACATCCCTGCGTTTGACTGAAAGTCTAACTGTGTTCCTCTTAATCCCTCCTAAATGTAGTGCCTGTGGAAGGAAAAGTGGTGAATTACACTCACTGACTAATGACAATAAGTAGGAGTTACAAACAACTGTTACATCACAATATGTGTATTATGTCATATGCTCTGATTCTGTCAATGTGTCAAGTTAATAGCACTACATTTTTAAATGTGTCCCTGCTTTTCATGACCAGTCCCTGAGTCTGCAGAAATGTGTCCCCGATTGGTGGAGAGTTCTGGTATTGTCACATGTGATGTGTGATGAGGGACTGTCCCATGCAAAGTGGGAAAGGTGTCACTCCTACAGTCTCCCATCATGCAATATGAAAGGTGGTCAACATGCAGTTGGTATGTGGTAGCATGGCTTGGCAGACCACTGTGTTAACAAACTCAAGTCACATGTCAGCATTGCAGAGTATTGGTTCCCATGTATCAGGCAGATGGGAGCAGATCATATGAGGAACACGCATATAATATGATTACATCACTGGACAGGCCGCCAAGTCCATACAGTCCAACACCTGCCGTCGCAAAATGGTTACACATACCTGATACTGTAGTCATGCAGTCCGATGTAATACACATCACAAGGGATCACACACACCCAGTGTGAGTGACAAATGTAAGCGGAAATGTCAGTGAGCGAGCGGCTGTAAGCGTGTTTGTCCACCAGTATGCCAGTAGTGCCCTGTCAAAGAAATGTGGAGTGTAAACGTGTATAAGGTGCTGTGACCAGAGGTCAGCAGTGCTTAACACTGTGCAAACCAATGCACAACAGCTCCCACCTGCTGGACTGTGCCTTACCCGGTTTGTATCCAAAGGCGTCGGCATGTCCACAAACAAAGAACCGCCCTATACACATGATGGTAGACGTACCCTGCACATATAGCTCATGTGACTGAACAATAGACCATGGCAGATGTACAGACAATAAACCGCAAACACCATACAGCACAGACATCCAACAGTATAGCAATGTACTGGCAGATATGCCCGGACCACTGGTGTGTGTATGCTTGGCCGTCCTGTGTATCAGTGTGTGAGCATGCCCAGTATGACTGCTGCACATGTTGTAGACTGACAATACCGTCATGTGTGTGAGCATACAAAGTATGGTCAACCGTATTGCATGTGTCACATGTCCAGATAGTTAGTACTGTGTTGCTGACCCCTCCATTCTAAGCAAAGAAGCAAGGTTCTGGGCTTAACTTGCAGGAATTTGGCAACTACAGCAGTTTGGGAGTGCCTCTCACTCAACCTACACCCAATATTAATACACAGACTGTGAGTAATGGTGGTAACAGTGTGAACAATCAAAGTAAATTAATTAATCATGAGAGACCCCCTGGAGCTGAGGGGAAACCAACACGGGTCAGTAGTGATTGTTGGAAAAATAATACCTTCATTTTTAATGCCGAAAAAACCTATAATGTTGAAGAGAGCAACAAGGCTAACCAGTCTTTGACTGAGCAGCTTAAGCAGTTTGAATTTAAGTTATTCAAACTGCGGAGAACTCAGTTAGAAAACAGTTATCTGGCTAGGAATATCGAGCTAGGACTGGTACCAAAAGGTTTGCGTGTGTGGAGGTACCCTAATGGTATTAATGGTGATACGGAAATGATCAATGAATTACACACGCTTTTTAATAAGACTGGTTTGGCCATTATGGACATTATGGTTAAATTCAATAATAAAAAAATCGACATTTATTTATCTGATCTTGAGCGTATCAACGACAATATTACTAAGGACTTACTTTTTGAACAGTATTACACTAATTATACCAACATCATTGATGATGTTGAACGTAGTTGTGCTTCTATGTTCAATAAAAAGACACAAAAAATACAACGGGATATTAGAATTTACGAATTGGACACTGTTTACCCACAGTCGAAGGGTAACCAACATAAACATAGCAATAGGTCTTCCACCAATCAAACATCCGATGACGAAGTGGAGATGACGTCAGAGAAACGTAGTGGCGATAAAAATGTGAGGTTTGATGGTGGGAGCCCTTTAGGAGAAGGGATAAGGCATTCTGAAAGGATATGAAACAGAGAGGTATCCCACGAGGAAAAAGATTTTCATGGGATGGGTGCTCGACCAAAAGCGGGGTACACTGCCAGCAATCACCGGAATGGTGGTTGGAAAACGAGGAGGTGAGGAATGATATTATTTCAGTTCAATCGAATCAGCTTACACGGAATTTGGTGTGAATTCTGAGATTAGTAACTTTATTGACGAAGACTTTGTCGTCCAAAGGACATCAGTCGTAAGCAATGAATGTTTTAATCATCTGAATGATGCGAACTTTAATGTAAATTCCTCTGAAGCATGTAAGGCGACGGCGCAAGATTTTGATAATGTATACATTAATGCACCAGATTTATTGACTTTAAATAGTAGCCTTACAGAGGTGACTACTAATTCTATTAATGTACATGATGATTTATTAAACTTAAGTGTCTATTCTGTTACAGGAGTTACTGGTGATGTGGTTGTAAGTGAAGGCATAGAACCACACAACTGTTATAGTGTTGTGGAAAGTTTTTCTCCCAGCAGTGTAAGTGTTATTGATTATTCAGAAGTGTTGGTCAGTAAGGATGGGATGGAAGCGATATTTAATGACACATATAATGAACATGTACGAACCGTCAGTATTGAGAAAAGGGAAGATGAAAATATATATGGTGGGTTGTTGTTTTTACAGGAGGGTGCTGGGAATATTACACTAAATGGAATGTCCCTAGAGGGTGACGAATTAGGAAGTAAGTCGCCACAAGGGGAACATAATGGGTTTTTAAGTAACCCTATTATTATGGAAAATGCTACCAGTGACTTTAAGCTATTTAATTATTCCAATTATAGTTTCAATACTGAACATGTCAATTTATTTTCCAAGGGTTTTACCTTTGTTCCGTGTAGAAGGGTGATGCCTTAATTGATTTAAAATTATTTGTACGAAAAATGAATTTGAGAGTGTTCTTTGATGGGGTTAGTGTGGTTAACAGACAAGGGTCTATGACAAAACCAAGTATTTTTAATCCTCCCCTCAACCCTGTTATAGCTACTTTTGAAAAAGTGTGTGAACTTGACATTAGGGATTACTATAAGAAAACTATAAGACAACCATGTCTGAATTTAACAGAGTTTGAGTGCACATTGCTGAATAATTTAAAAAAGGTTGACAATATACGTATAATGAAGCCTGATAAAGGCAATGGGGTTGTCATAGTTGACAACAATGATTACAGTAATATTATGATGACTATGCTTATGAATGACAATTACGTAGAAACCAGTATTAATGAAATCAATATTGCTTTTAAAAAATTGGACCTCATGTTAGAAGACATGTTGTTTCAAGGGGAATTAAATGAAGTTGAGTATGAATTTATGTGTAACCCATACCCAGTAATTTGTGGAATTTTTGGAATACCCAAGATACATAAAGGGTTAGATAACGTTAAATTCAGACCTATTGTAGATGGCAAGAGGTGCAAAACTTGTTTTATAAGTCAATTTTTAGATCATCATATGAAACAAGGATTAAATGCTTTCCCATACATAACAAAGGACTCTTGGGATTTTTTGGAAAGGGTTAAAAAATTTAAGTATAATAGTCAATTGAGCTTTCTTACCATAGATGTGTGTAATTTGTTCTCAGTTATTCCCCACGATATTGGTCTCACATGGTTAGAGGAACAATTGCTGGTGACAGGTAATTTCGAACAAGATAAGATTAATGTTTTTGTCAAACTTATGGAAGCAATTTTGAAAAATAATTTTATATTTTTTGAAGGGCACCTATTTAAGCAACACACTGGTGTAGCTATGGGTGCCACTTGTGCCCCAATTTATGCCAATTATATCATGGCATATTGGGAGCAAAATTATGTTTTTACCAGTGAATTCAGACAGTACATTAAATTATACATGCGTTACCTTGACAACTTATTTATTATATGGGAAGGTGAGCAAGTTGTCTTAGATGCTTTTTTAGAATATATTAATAATTCAGTTTGGTTCCTAAGATTTACCTATGATTTCGATATGAATAATATCACATACTTGGATGTCAGATTAACCTTTGATAAGACATTACAAATGATAAAATCTAACATATACAGAAAATCCACATTTTCAAATTCATACCTCCAGTATAGTAGCTGGCATCCAAGGCACCAAAAAAGAGCCATAGTAAAGGGCCAAATTGTGAGAGCTGCCAGGATGGTTAGCGAGGAGGAGGATTGCCATAGTAAAGGGCCAAATGGTGAGAGCTGCCAGGATGGTTAGCGAGGAGGAGGATTTCGTAAAAGAATTGAATTTTATGATTACTTTGTTTTTAAACAGAGGATATCCAAAGGAATTATGTTCAGAATTGTTCAAGGAGGTCAAATACAAAAGGGATACTGGTTTTTACATTCCCATTCTTAAAGATGACGAGTCTAGTATTACATCTGTTAATTTAGGAAATCTAGGAAGACTAGATGAACATCCACTGTATTATATTTTAACTTACAATTTTGATTCTGAATATATAACAGGTATGGTTAACAAGAACTGGGGTATTTTGCAAATGGATAAAATTATAGTAGCAAAAATGGCCTTGGCACCTAAGTTTATATATAGGAAGGATACATCCTTAAAAGAGATTTTTGAAAGATGTTCTTTATCCCCAAGTCAATGTAATAGCAGGGTATTTGGCAATTTTAAATGTGGGAGATGTACCATTTGTGAACATATACTGACATCAGGCAGCATTCTAACTTTTAATCAACATTGTATTTATATCACAGGACACTTTGATTGTTATACCAAGAATGTTGTCTATTTGGCCAAGTGTCAAGTATGCCCTGCTTTTTATGTGGGAAAAACTTGCCGGTATTTTAGAGAAAGGGTTAGAGAGCACTTATTAGACATAAAACATCTAAAATTAACCAATGCGTTAGCCAGGCACATTTCTACTTGTTTAGACCATTCTTTTAAATTTTGTATACTGCAACAAATCAGGTATGATTCACAGGGTAGAACTTTAGAGGTGCACTTAGATTTATGTGAGCTTAGATGGCAACTTAGATTGGATGCACATTGCCATCCAGAGCTAAATAATTGTTGCACAATCAAGCCTGTTCTCAAGCTCAAACATATTTTGGGCTAATTTTTTGATGTATTTGATTGCATACGGAATGTAGTTTATCATTTTTGGTTCAAGTTATATGTATGTATAAATAGTATCTATTGCTAATACTACATATATTTTAATTTTTACACATTTATACATATATTTTATATGATTGTGTTTGTCTTTTTAACTTATTTTCATTTTTACTGTTGTTAGATTAGATAATTGATTGGTTAATGACATGGGTGGGGTTGATGTTTAGCCTTATTTAAGTGAACTTCATGGTTAACTTTTTTATTCTGAAGAAGTCCACATAGGAAGAAACCTAGGTTAATCGACTCTGTTGAGCTGTTGAGCTGCTGTGTTGAGCTGCTGTTTGTTTTTTATGTTCGTGGTGTTCGCAATAAATTTCATTTTGGGTCCGACCTTATTCTTCATTCCTTGGTGTTGAGGTTCATCTTGGTTCTTTGGTAATTTGACCACTCCATTCTACACAGACAGGTGACATGCTATGTCTGCAGGGTAGCTAATGGTCATGTGGCATTGACAGTTGCTACATGTCTGTATATCATGGGGGGACATGCAACCACAGTCCTACACAGCACCGTGGGTGGTGCACATGACTCACATGTGTAGGTGTGATGGTGGGCACGGCCAACAGTTGTACACATCTGCCACTACTGTACAGGTCTGCCAGGTACTCCATGTCAGTGTGTGGACCTACCTAAATTGCTGGTTGGAGGGATACCAGGGTACGTCAGTTCCCAGCATTAATTACCAGCACAGTGGTGTTGGACGTCCTATTATACATCCTACATCAAACAGCCTGGCCTGCTGTCATCTGTGTGTGTCATACCGGGTTGGGGTCTGTCAGTGGGCATATCCATAGGCCATCGTATATCATTTGTCTGTGTTGGTCCACATCTGTCCAGCTGCATGGGACGTGTGTGGGCTGTACGGACACACATGATGGTCAGTCCATAATCTGCAGTGGGTAGGACACCCTGTGTACTACAGGCTACCATTGTGAACCCCGTATGTGCTACAGAGGTCATGGTGCCACTATGGATGTGTACTGTCTGCTGCCCTAACATTTGGCCACCACAGTCACTTGTATGCTCACAAACATACCAGAGCAATGGGTAAGTACACATTGTAATACAACCGCCACTTGTTAGGTCAATAGACATACCCAGGTTGTGTTACGGATGCACACAGTGCACCTCCCTTACATGGCCGAGCACAGGTACTATCATGTTTGGCATCTATGGTACTGTGTGCGGGTCAGAGAGGGGAAATCCATGGGTACCTACTGTGTCAGTGCATATGCTGTGTGTTGCCTCTTTGCCAAGGGCAGGTCATACTGTGCACGGGCTGTCGCCGACTGTGCCCTAAACAGGTAGTTCCTTCACCAAGTCACACTGTGCCTGTACAGGCCTTGGCAGTAATGTTGGGCTGTATGGCCCTGCCCCATGCCATTTGTGCTGCAACTGTTACTGCAGGCTAGCATTGTGTAGCATAGCAAATAACATAACAACATGTATGCATGTAACTTGTGAATACTGCAGAGCCCCTACAGATGTGTCTGGATACCAGAACTGTGAACCGAGCATCCCAAACACATGCACATGTATATGTCTTGCCTGTGCATCCACCTCAGTATGGTGTGAGTGTTCAGGTGTGTGTGTATTGCTGATGGGTCTTATAAGCCACTACACCAGTGTTTACCTAGCATCCACCACTGGGAGACTGTAGGGGATGTCCACATAGGCAATGGTGTGCTACCGCTGTGTCAGACGCCATATATCTGACACATCACAGCTTCCAGGGCAGACAGCACACACATTCAATGTCATGCCCTGGCCATCGTGATAGGGCCTAGCTGTTGGAGGGTATGCCCTGCACTGACTGTAGGCCCTACCCTGCTCCCCGGGTGGTGCTACGTGTGTAGGCTATAGCACCCAGTAACCCAGGGTACTCATCTATGTGGTGGAACAGATTCATATCCCAGGCCCACTAATCACATATGTGGAGGATCTGTACATGCTCACTAGCATGTGTTGACATGGCATCTGTGAAGTGGTGCAATACTCTGGATGCAGATGCCTGTGAGATACCCATGATATCCCCAGTTGTGCTGTGGCTAGTACACCTGGGACAACACATCCCATGGTATCCACTGTTATGCGTTCCCCTCGGCCTGTGTGATGTGTTAGGCACAGGTCAACAAGCTGCTGTAGGAGGTCCCTGTCCATCCCATAGTGCTCTAACATCCCCAGCCCATGTAGACCCTGGTAAGTCACCCTCGGTCAATAAAGTCGTATGTCACCCCAGTAAGGGTTGTTCGGCAGCATGCACATCCACACTGCCCCAGCCCCCTGCACATGTTGGTGTATGTTGGCTGCTGCAGCCCATGTCATTTGGTTGGACTGTGTCATGAAATGTCTCTGCAGGTATACACCGGTGGTGTAGAGTGTGGATGACATACGTGTGTATGCTGCTTGCTCGCATTAGTGTACTGTTCATGTGCGGGCTGGCCATGTCATCAGCTGATTGTGATGATCAACACTTGTGTGTGCAGCCTGGACACCCTGACTACCCCACCACTGCTGTCATCCCTCCCAACATCACCAAACAGGTATAGACACACCCCTAGCTGAGGTTTGCTAAGGCAGGAGCACTCCCGAGGCACAGTACTGCAATTTACATACAGTATGCCTGACCACTCTCCCATGCTATCATCTATATGCAAGATCTGCACCTGGCTGACTACACACATACACTCCAGGGACCAGCAGCACACCCTGGTGATAAATGTGATACTCCATAGTCAACCTCATCTGCATAGTATAGTCTTCTAATGAATAGTTATATGACCCATACCGAACCTCCAACATATTAACCACTGCTCAGTGTCGCTCAGATCCACACACAACTGGCAACAGGTGCCCTACCATCACCATATTTGATGTCCCATGGTCTTCCTAGCAACAAAATTACTGGTGTCTATATGACTACAACCCGTGGCCCTGAACACCACAGATGATGTGCATTAACACCACGCCATGGCAGATATACATAGATCCCAGGTTATCACGTACAGATCATCTGGCACAAATAGTCAATAGTGCTGAATTCCCCAACATATGTTCACATCTATGTCCACCTCTACATCTACATATATCACATATATTATTTGTAGACATATATACATGGACATATATATATGTATATATACATACACTCATATACATGTACACATATGTAGATATGGTATTTATGTCACAACAGCGAACCACATGACAGCAATGCATTAGACAGGAATGGAAAGGTAACCACATGTGCCACCTGCATCATGTAGTGTTGTTAATATCAAGGCACGTGTGTTATGTTGCGTCACACGGGTCAGACCATAGCAAGGGTAAGAGTAGGGCTGCTGACAGTTACTCACCAGACCTATTGGCGACTGTATGTGTTGACAACCCAGTGTCTTGGCATAATATGCAGGCTGTGGACATTAAATAGGTCAGCAACAAAACAAACTGGATATATCCTACAGCTAGCCACCCATAGATACCAACACATACAGTATAACTGCCAAACACACACCTGCCATGCCCTGGAATCGAGCATCTACCTGTCTAGTCTACCACATGACAGCATTATGCAGTAACAGAACACACGCTACCGAGTTCAGGCATCACTGCATTCCACAGGCATACTTCTAGGCAGATGACATCATCGGTAAAGGCAAAGATGCTGATAGGGAATGTATGTGCTGTGAGCCGCCTAAAAGCATCACTCTGTCCCCAGGCAGCTGGAAACACACACACACACACCTGGCAGGGCTGGGAGTCGAACATGCACCTAACTATCCTATCACACTACAGCAATACGCAGTTACAGAATGCGCTACCGAGAATACCGAGCACAGCACACCCTGAGGCATACTTCTAGGTGGGTGACATCATCCACAAAGCAAAGACGCTGATAGGGAATGTATGTGCTGTGAGCCGTCTAAAAGCATTACTCTGTCCCCAGGCAGCTGGAAACACACACACACACACACACACACACACACACACACACACACACACATACACACACACACGCACACACCTGGCAGTGCAACATACACCTAACTACCTTATCACACTACAGCAATATGCAGTTACAGAATGCGCTACCAAGATTTCTGAACACAGCACTCCCAGAGGCATACTTCTAGGTGGGTGACATCATCCGCAAAGGCAAAGACGCCAATAGGGAATGTATGTGCTGTGAGCATTCTAAAAGTATTACTCTGTCCCTAGGCACCTATAAACACACACACACACACACAGAGGCACACACTTGGCAGGGCTGGGAGTTGAACATATGCCTAACTACTTTATCACACTACAGCATTACGCAGTTACAGAACGCGCTACCAAGAACACTGAACACAACACTCCCAGAGACATACTTCTAGCTGGGTGACATCATCCGCAAAGGCAAAGATGCCGTTAGGGAATGTATGTGCTGTGAGCCATCTAAAAGCATTACTCTGTCCCTAGGCATCTGGAAACACACACACAGAGGCACACACTTGGCAGGACTGGGAGTCGAACATACACCTAACTACCTTATCACACTACAGCATTACGCAGTTACAGAATGCGTTACTGAGATTTCTGAACACAGCACTCCCAGAGGCATACTTATAGGTGGGTGACATAATCAGCAAAGGCAAAGACGCCGATAGGGAATGTATGTGCTGTGAGCCATCTAAAAGCAGTACTCTGTCCCTAGGCAGCTGGAAACACACACACACAGGCACACACTTGGCAGGGCTGGGAGTCGAACATACACCTAACTACCTTATCACACTACAGCATTACACAGGTATAGAACGTGGTACCGAGATTACTGAACACAGCACTCCCAGAGGCATACTTCTAGGTAGGTGACATCATCTGCAAAGGCATGGTCGCCGATAGGGAATGTATAGAGAGTGAGCAGTTTGAAAGCATATTACTGTCCCAAGGTAGACGTAGACAAACACACAGCAGTGGTGTGATCAGGGCAGCTAAATATCTACGGAGCCCTACAACAACACTACATACATACGTGACGAGCCACAGACAGTACACCCTTCAAGACAGTCAACCAGTGTGTGCAATGTAGGCATCCATTGAGATGTGGACAATGGACATCTGTTGCCTGGATGACCACCATCGCTATACAGGATGTCAATGGCCATGCCAATAAACAGAGGCACATCACCAACACTAGGTGTCACTGAGCATGCCCACATGCTTAGTATCACACGTCCGCTTGGAATGTACTGTGTGTCCATCTACACAATGGCATACTGGGCATGCTCACACACTTAGCAGTTGCAAAGGGCCATCAGCAGTTGCAGTTGCAAAGGGCCATCAGCAGTTGCAAAGGGCCATCTTGCATGCACACGGATGCTAAACATGGAAGTACGCAGTTTGGAATGTACTGTGTGACCATCTACACAATGGCGTACTGGGCATGCTCACACACTTAGCAGTTGCAAAGGGCCATCCTGCATGCACACGGATTCTAAACACGGAAGGGCAGTTTAGAATGTACTGTGTGACCATCCACACAATGGTATACTGGGCATGCTCACACACAGCAGTTGCAAAGGGCCGCCTTGCATGCACACGGATTCTAAACATGGAAGGGCTTAGTTTGGAATGTACTGTGTGACCATCTACACAACGGCATACTGGGCATGCTCACACAGCAGTTGCAAAGGACCGCCTTGCATGCACATGGATTCTAAACATGGAAGAGCACAGTCCCCACGTACATGAATGCCACTCACATGTACTGACCAGTACACACTCAGGAGCCATCACAGATGTCTCAGGTACAGATCACAGAGGTACACACCGCAATCTTCATTGTAGCCCTCAGACATCACCATGTCACAGGACCAGCAATACACTGCCATATGTTACCACAACACCGTGTGGCTCATGACCAGTGGACTGTACATAGGTCTACAGCAACTGTGCAGACTACACATGTACTGACAGGGTTCCATCATGTGTTTTGCATTGCAATGATACCACGGTAATGACCAGGTTGGCTCTACACATACCAGGGGCCCTGGGTCTTACACAGCTGTGACAGATGACTGTCGCTGTACACCAAAGATCACACATGTTTGGATATGACATACATGTAATCGCAGTGGATATGTGCATGGACCACACACACAACACATATGTACATAGCATAGCTTTTGCTGTCCTCCGTGCAGACAAGTGGCTACAGAAATCACACGCAAATGGCAGGTGGGTCCATGGCTGTTGAATGCTAACAGTACATGAGGCAGCAATGTTGACCGAGGACGATTCCCTCTGTACTAGTTACCCATGACACCCATCATATCTTACAACAGTCCATGTGTTATGCATGTCATCACACATGTCCACCAATTGCAATGCATACAAACATGGCTACATGACAAGCATGTAGGACCAACACACATGTACAATTTGTAGTGTGCATGCAGCTACCATGCATGTGCAGTAGCTGATGTATGTGACTCTTCTGTGCTTAACTACAACATGCAGTTGCAATGCAGCCCCATCATCATTGACAGTA